>NC_135243.1:10037479-10340509 GCF_947623445.1 Clavelina lepadiformis
TGTTTACTTTGCTTTTCTTATGAGCTGGTTTTGGGTTGAGATTATAGCTTTCCGGCAATAAAGGAACTGTCAATCAGGTTTTTGGAAGTATCTGAACTACTATTTTGTATCTTAGTAGCTATATATCTTAAAAAATCAGTTTTTGGCTCAATCTGGAAATAAATTCGACCTGTCAAAATTTTGGTGCACTCCTGGTCTAAACGTCAACTTTCAATAAATTTGCCATACATTGAGAGTTTAGTGGAATTATTTCAAGCCCTATTTTGGATGATTGCAAGCAAGATTTAATTTTAGTTTAGATTTAAGATTTCGTTAATGTGTTAAATGTGCTTGTCATAAAATCATATTAAATGGTGATGTAGTAAAAATAGGGTAAGTGCCGAAGTTGCACAACCAAATGATGTTAGAATCTAAATAGCAGGAGTACAGTAAAAAATTGTATCACATGATAATACAGTTGGCACTAAACTTCAAAAATGATGTGGTAAATATACATACTTTAAAAATAACAAGAAATGCAAATCATAGCAAAATACAAAATGCCAATCTGTATATAGTTCATGGCAGGATTTGCCAAGATTTCGAGTAGCCTATTGGCCTATGCAGATCCGCTAACTCAGGTATAAAGGTTTGCTCGACTAATTATATTGTGAACCTATTCAATCTTTCCACTGCATGTCTTACACTTCACTAGACTGATATAAATTTTAACTATAAAGTGGTTATTTATGTTCTAAATTTCATGTGTGGCCGATGCAGGCTTGTGCCACGCTTTCCACTTAGATTTATATAAAGTCATGTGTGGAAAAGTGTACACATTTGAAATTATCTCAGATGTGCAGCTGCCAAATAGTTCACAGACTGAACAAAACTGTGTATCAGTTTCAAAAGTGTGGCACACACAAGCAGGATACTCAAACTCATTAACATGCATGCCGATTTGTAGCCTAATGGAGTAATTTTTATATGTTTGTAGTACTGTAATGCAATTCACAAATATACGTGGTATTATATAGCTTAGCCCCTTAACTATAAAAATATTTTTTGTCGCAATGCGTTTGGAACTTTCTAAAATCTTTAGAAAACGTTTTTGTCGGTCCAATGATTTATTTATTTTAGTTTTTACGGAATGAGAAAAATTATTAATATGGGGAAAGTGAAAATTATGGAATATTTTTTAAAATGCTTTTAGTGATTGAAATCGCAAATATACTTGGTATTATTTAGTGCAAAATGTTTTTACTTCTGCAAAAGTCTTCTGTCACAATTAATCTGGAACTATCTTACAATATAGAAAATATTTTTGCTGGTAAAATGATTTCTGTAGTAGTTACTACGCTTTCAAGCTTATAGCAATTTTTAAAGAAATTCTGAGACGAGTGTATAGCATACTTTTATGGCGAATGTCCCAAAATTTTATGGAAAACAGTACTATAAAATATAGTTTAAAAAAAAACACTTTGCGTTGTTTCGCCAAAAAACGGTTAAAATTACTGCATTCTTCGGGAAAATACCTTTAAAACTGATAATATAGAATACTTCAAGTTCCAAACGCATCGCGGCCTTTTGCCGCAACTAAGCAACTTGGTTTTTTCCTATTATGTCCGAATTGGTAGTTTTAATGCATTTTATTTATTTATGGCCTATAAACGACAACGTAAACTCTCATCTATTTGTTCATTATCTTTTTGCTTGGAGAGCCAATACAAGCTTTAGCATGAATAGCAATCGATACATTGTTTTCCATAAAATTATGGGACATTCGACATGTTTCGGAGAACAATAAATACAGCGTGTGTGCACAAAGTGTTTCATAAAACGCACAGCAAAACATAATTGTGTACTATACAGTTGTCCCAGAGTTTTTTGAAAATTGTTACAAGCATATGTAGGCTTATAAACTACTATAAAAATGAATTGTGACAAAAGTTTTTTTTGAAGTTATAACACTTTACGATAAATAATACCAAGTATATTTACGATTTCAATTACTAAAAACATAGAACAAAATATTCCCTAATTTCTGACTTTTTTTAAATTAGTGTCACGTTTCTCAGTTTCCTCATTCTGTAAAAACTACAATAAATAAATCACTTCACTGGCAAAAATTTTGTCTAAAGGTTATAGAAAGTTCAAAACACATTGTGACAGAAATATTTTTTATAATTAACTGATTAAGTTAAATAATGTCGTTTATGTTTGCGAATTGTAGGCTATTACTTCAAACATTGAAAAAAATATTCCGTAGCCTAATTCTGCAATTTTTCACTTTTCCGTAAATTGGTGTTGGCATTTTTCCGTAACTCCGAAATTCCTCACTTTCCGTAAATTAGTGTTGCGTTCCTCAGTTTCCTCATTCCTTAAATTAGAGTTGTCCTAACCTAATTACACAAACCAGGGAAAAGTTGGTTGCTTCAGGGTCAGATTAAAAAAATTTTGGTGAGGAATACCCTACGTAACAAGATGAAACAATAACAATTCTATGCGCCATTCATTTTAGTGTCCATTATACTTAGCAAAATTTCCAATCTGACTTGTGGGCCGGTTTCAAATCATATCACTTCTTTTTCAAAATATAATAATAAATGGGGTCTGGAGCAGAAGTGCACAAACAAATGACGTCACAATTTGAGCAGCTAGGGTTGTAGTATCTGAATGTCTGAATGTATCCTGTGGCTGTGCACTTTAGAAAAGGTAGATGTTATCGTCGTTTGTGGTGCCGGATTACGTCGTTGTTGACGTTGCTTGTAATTGAAGTTGCTCTTTTGAGAAAGCTTTGCGTCGAACTGACGATAATGAAATCGCAAGTACTAATGTTTGTGGTTGGACTTACACCACTTGCAAGACTTCCTGCACTTCATAGCCGATTTTCCAAACATTCGAAGGTAGTAGCACACTTTTAACTTACGCTGGTACTTGTAGACGGGAGAAGAGTTCAACTTTACATGTTCTTCAACTCTTCTGACCCCTTGCCTGCATATTTCCAAAGTTTTTTTAACGCCTCAAGGAATTCATATGCAACTCACCTGAGCGAAATCTTTACAATCCGATGCCCAAAACGTTTGTAATTTAAAAAAGAATCAAAATGGGTGGACGATTTCCATTGTTAAGTATAAGTAATCGAAAAATTCTTTCCACCCAAAAAAAATGCCGACGGTAACTCGGAAAGGGCCTGTTCTCCTAACCTAACGGCCTATCTTTAACTATTTGGGCTGCTTGACCTACTGTCAATAAAAAACCTCTCAAAATAAAAACAAGACAAACAAAGCCAACATAAAACAAAATTGTTTTTTATTAATACGAAGCAAATAAGCAATAAAACAAGGGTACTTTGCATAGGCTAAGTCTGTATCTTTTCCAAGTCTCTTCTAAACCGTATAACTACCAGATCGGAAAGTTTGGATTTTGTGCGGTGGATTTTTTTTTCGGAAAAAAACTTTGCGCGAATTGCCTAATTTTTGCCAAGGATTATATTTTTTGCATTCCATTGTAGAGCGTTAAAATCTAACCTGCTTGGCACTGTCTTGTCGCGATTTATCTCGGATTCCACCCAATTCGTCTACTCTTTTTCCATTAAAATGCGCCAGAGTGCGGTAATTACACGGAATCGTGTAAATATTTCGTGTGATAATTACAACGAATCGAGTGGCACGTTCATGATCTTGGGATGAATATGTAACGTTAGACTGTCAATGAGCACTCTACGCCCATACACAGAAGTAACACTTAGCAAGACGACTTTTATCATTTTTGACGTGATTATTGAGTTTAATACTGATTGGTGATTTGTGATTAGTGATCCTGTCTAAATTTTACATGTAACGCTCTGTAACAGTAAGGGGCTTTGTTTGTAGATTTTTTATTTTTGTTTCGTTTTGAGTTGACCTAACAGACAGTCGTGTTTTCGTTGGACCTTTTCACACTTGTTAAAATGACGGATGTTACCGTTATTGTTTTATTATAATATTAACTTTATTTAGTACAATGCGAAACTACACTCCTCTCAAAAACAACCTGAAAAGGCCTCAGATGATACACATCTTATAAAATTTTTCTTTATATCAAAGTTTTCTAATATTTTACGCGTGTCGTCCTTAAAGTGATCTCTATGAAGTCTTTTTCGACGTTGCATTACTTTGACGTCATTGAGAAACGACTTGCTCATTTTATGGGAAATTGACTTTGTTGTGTTTTTGCTTAACAACCATGTTGTTTTAAGTTGGAATCTGTTGTATTGTTGCATTTCAAGTTGAAGGTCTGAATTGGAATCAGTTATGAGATAATAGAAGAAGCATTATGCGGTAACAACTTTTTTAAACTCGATCATGATACGAGAGTGTAAAAGAAATGAGTCGTGTCAGTTGTCAACTGTATCACTATAGGCCTATATAGGCTATGTAACTAATATGTTGAATGTAAGCCTGTCGGATGAAAGCAAAAGTTCTTCAAACGAGCAGGTTTAGCGTAGGCCAGCTAGTAAATTTCCATTTATGTCAGTTTTTCATGCTTTAAACTGTAGAAAGTAGCCTAGTTTAATTTGGAATGGTGAGCTGATAACGGTCTCACGTGGACGGTATAATCATGTACAGATGTACATTCTATACAGTTCTACATAAAATGTAAAATAGAAACTTTTTAAAACTAAGAAGGTACCGGTATGGGTTTAACGTTAGGATTGTCGGACCACTGGCTGTTTGGTAGGCTATGGCCGCAGTGAAATGTGTGGCGCCAGTACCCATTTAATTCATCAACTTTTGAACGTGCACGCCAAACTTTTTTATTGTTACACTGATTTATACGTTGTAATAACTAAACAATGAATTTAGGCTTCTGTGCACACCGTCGACCCAAAATTTGCATTTTTGCATGCAAAACTTTTCATATGAAACTGCCATACTTTCAGATCGGCAGCCACGCTGATACAGTATATTACGACGTTATGCAAGTCTGTTTTGATATAGCATAGGGTCGGGTAGCCAGTGTACGAAAAAACATGGTTTGCTGCTGATTCAAACCTAAATAAAACAAGTTATACTCAATTTACAACAACGAAATTTATACCATAACACTCAGAATTTTATCCTGAGTAACATACTTTTAAACTGCTAAGTTTTACCAAAAAGTTTTCATATAATTGCAACTTTTTGAAGTGTACTTATTTTTTTCCAATAGAGCTGACCTACGTAATTTCTGCCAGTGTAGAAAAACAAAATTTTTCAGTTTCATATGTATTTGTACTGGTTTTGCCGTTTTCTGATTGGCGTGTTTTTAAATGTAGACACCGGATGACATATGATTTTAATACTAAATTTTTGGACGATTTTTTATTAATAAATTCGACCTTATTCTACAAAAATTGGAATTGCGAATCGAGTACGTGCAAGCTGCTTTCTCTGCCTGTTTCCAAACCGACAATGAGGATTTTTTAAATAGAAAGATTGTCGACACGTGTGTATCGATTCCATTACTAAGGTAAATAATACTGGGGAGATAACTTTGGAGGTAAACATTTATTAGCCTGGAGATTGTAATAGTAGCCCTATTGTTAATTTATTACTAAGCCGCTTTTTGAATTGCTAGAGCGCACGCTTATGTGCCAATAGTAATACTCAAATGTCTGACTAAACCAGAACCTTAAAATTTTGCTGTTGTTATTAATCTGTCTTCATCGCCATTTAGTAGCCTTAATCCTATTGTTTTACCGGGATAGACATTGTAATATCAAGAAATAGCTTAACGATTATGAAAAACCAATAATTTCGAACAAGATAATTAGGGCAACTCATGTGTTCTGCAATATAGCTGAATAACAGCTTGGTCAACAATTATATTATACAGTTGGCGCAAAGTTAATGCTTCTGAGTTGCGGCAAAAAGTGCTGACTCCGGTCCGCCTTTACAGTTGCCATACTTTATTTGGCATAGTCAGCCTAAGCCGCTACCAAGCGTAATGTTGTCTTTAGCCTACCGAATAGCAAACCATACGTCCAAGTTACCCACAGTCAAGTACTGTAAACTCAATTGACCTCTGTCTTGCATGGACAAAATCATGTCTTGGTGCAGCTGTATTGAAACCATGGTACCGGTACTTTCCCTTTCCTCTTCTGTTGTCTGCGAAGGGAATGCGAGAAACTCTGCACAGAAAGCGTAACAATCATATCTAGTCATACCAGGCTGCTAACTTTGCAAAGTGTGTCCAGAATAATAGCTTGTAGCCTACTGACTTGTGCCTACGGACGTACCCTGTGTGTGCCTATCTTATCCTGTAACAAACTGAAAACTCGACTTTTTTCCGGCTAAACATAAACTACTTGATAGAAATCTATAATACATAGCAGCATGGTAAGCTACTTTCTGACTGTATTGTCTCATGGCCCTTGTGAAAGTTAGTAGCGAGAAATCAATGCCAAATGATACTGGGTTTTTTGTATTTTTTTTCTTTGATTTCGAAAGCTAAAGGAAAGGCGTTATGAGATAATAGAAAATATATTATGGCATAGAATTCCTCAATACTTTATATCAAACTTGGTACAAAAGTCTATCCATGGTACTGTAGTGTTACACTGTGCATGCAGAAGATCTTCCTTACGCCCAATAAACTTAGCAGTCTGATATTTGGGCAACTGCTGTTTGTTAGCCTACCATAGTCTAGAAGCAATTTGAAAATGTTTTTGAAGCGCAAATTATGTGTGTTTATTATAACCAATGTAATACATATGTTTAATTGTATACCATAACTGTATTGTTTATAAACTATTATTTTAGAATGGTATTTCCCATTTCGGTAATTCTGCACATTTGTTGCCAAAAAATGTGTTCCAACCCCCACGGAAAATTAAAACTTTTTATATTTAACTTCAGATAGTTTAATTCTGTTTTTAAATTAAAAATTACCTATTCTTATCTTAATTTTTACTTTAAAATATGTACAAATTGGTTAGTCATAATAACATAACCACTAACTAGTCATACGTAGGATTCAGAGCCCTATGTAAGATACCATTATATAACTTTTTCAGTATTAACATCTGTTGAGATTTGATTTGGTTAGAAGGATTTGGAAAAAAGTCACATTTTGAGGATGTACAAAAGCGTCAGCTTTTCTTCTTTTGGAACAAAAGATAACGTTAACATTGAGGCTTGGAGAAATAAAATAGATGTGCCGGTGTTTTCGCAAGGTAAAGAAATCAAGATGTGTTGTTATCAGATGTTACCCATTAAGATGTTACCCTATTGGAAAATTTGCTCTCATAGCTTCGGATAAATTTAATATGCCCCAAAAACCTCATGCAAAATTTGCACCATTTAAAAATTAATGGCACTTTATATGAGATATGCACAAGAACTGCAACTCTATGTCTGTAATTTCTTCGGCGCTTTATGCAGATTTTCCAGTAAGGCGTGGTAATAAATTTAACTAATAACATTATATAACATGTATATAGGTCTATATTATATGTAATGTTTTTAAGGTATTTTGGGGACTGAAACGGTCTTGTAAATTTCGCGAAGAGTCTCTCCAAATTTATACTTCTGCAACTACAGCAGAAATTAAGCAGGAGTCCTTAAAATTTGCAGTATTCTAAAATTTCTTTGCAATCTATTTTTTATAGTCCTTGATATATGTAAATAACCTTGTAGTTCATTTGTTATCATTGTTACTTTGTTATCTTTGTATTGGGTAAGTTCTTCAGAATTTAGATTTGCTGTTACAGCGCTTACCCTTATTTTTTATCATATATGCTGGCATATAAGCCCACTACTGTTTTTTGGGTCCAGAATATTGCTTTTAGCCTATACCCAGCATATAAGCCTGTGCCATGAATTACAATAATTGAACCTTGCACCATGAAGTCTTTGACTGTGACAGTGGCGACACTACAATTTCATAACAATGCATTGTCTGCTTTTGAACAAAAGACATCCTGCAATGTAATCCTTATCAACTGCAACAAAACTTTCTGCAAAATTAACTGTTCGACTGACTACTTACTACGCCTATGATTTATTTTTTCTTACGTTGTTAAACAAATTTGAACTGATGTATGCATTTGTTCACTTTTATAAATAATAAATACATTAAAATCATCTGCATTAATCACAAAAAATCACGACCACAATGGCCAAGTTAACTCAAGTAGAAAGGTGAAAGTGCGATCAGTAACCGCTATCGACAACCATCTTGATGTGTTGTTTATTTATAGTTGATTAGGGAAGAATGCAAGTCAATTCAGTTATATCAGCAGTAATGATGTTATTCCAGACATGGGCAAACTACGGCCCTGTAGGTTTCGGGTTGTAAAAATAGCAAAAAAAACGGGGTTCGGGTAAACCCAGGTTGCAAACACTAGTTGTGTCTGCTAATCTGGCCCGACAGATGTTGGTATGAATTAGTGCATCGAAACAATTCATTTTATTTCTTCATTCTCGTATACAGTTGACCCCCACAAGACAACTGGAATCCACACACAATCAATCTGTCTTGGTTTATTGTTTTGTCACAGCTAAACATTGTGGAATATTTGTTTGAGAGTTCATGTGCATACGATATATGTTTCCTTTGGATAAAGCTGCAGGGCTAGCCCAGCAAGGTTGCCACACTCACAAAAGTTGATTTATAGAAGAGCTCATCTAGTAAAATTGTGCAAACTGTGTGATCTTCAATCCTAAAAAAGAACTCGTCTAAATTATTACAGAATAATTTCTTTCAGCATGAGTACGTCAAAGAAGTGATAAGTCAACAGTGAGCGCAGAGTGTTAAAAGCGGACTGGACAGCTAAATATTTTTTCACTAAAGTCGAATCAACCGCTGTATGCCTAATAGGCCAAAAAGCAGGTTGCAGTTTTGAAAGAATATGACATCCGCCGCCATTTTGACAGCAATCATGCTAACTATAGTTAGCTATCTTAGCAGTCAAACAAATCAACAACGAGAGGCTACTGCTCAGAGATTGGCAAAAAATTCCCGGATTCAGCAAAATACTCTTACTCAACAAAGTGCCAGCCAAGAGTTAAGCACCAAGGCAAGCTTTTTGCTGGTTTTCAAATTAGCAAAAGCTAACAAGCCATTCTCAGATGGAGAGTTTTTCAAGCAGTGTATGGTAGAGACAACAGGTCTCTTGTGTCCAAATACAAAAAGCAAATACGAACAAGTTAGTTTATCATGCAGCACAGTAACTCGTCGTGTAGAAATAAGTGAAGAGCACTTAGCCAGCGAATTGAAAGGCAAAGCAGATTCATTTGTATTTTATTCATTAGCGCTGGACAAAATTAATTACAGAAAAGACTACGCCCAGCTCTTGATTTTTGTCAGAGGGATTAATGACAATTTTAAGATAGCGGAAGAATTTTTTGCGATGGAATCGCTAAAGGGGAGGACTTGTTTCTCTAAGTGTCTGGTATCATTGACAGACTGACAAACTTGTGAATATCATCACGGATGGATCGCCAAATTTAACAGGAAAAAACATTGGGCTGCTGAAAAGACTTCAGGATAAGATGAAAGAGGAAAACCCCGAGCTGGATATTACTTTTTTGCACTGCATTATCTATCAGGAGACCCTGTGTAAATTTGTTTTGCAGCTTGATCATGTAGTGAAGCCAGTGGTAAAACTCATCAACTACATAAAAGCGAGAGGGCTTCATCACTGTCAGTTTGTCAAGTTTCTTGAAGAAATTGATTCTGATCACCAGGATTTGCTTTGCCATTCTCATGTGCGCTGGTTAAGTATGGGGAAAACCTGTAAACGCGTCTGGAAACTTAAAGAGGCGATTAGCTCATTTTTAGAGTTAATTGGGAAAGCTGACGACTTTCCTGAGCTGAGTTATGTTGAAGCAATAAACAAGAAAAATGTAATGCTTTGGTTCATACATGTACATGTACATGCGTATGTCGTTCGTTCTCGCAGGAAGGAGAAAAACAAAATTAGGCTCACATTTAACAAAAGATTTTCCAATTCCAACTATTCGTTAAACCACACAATTTGCATTGGAATACCTGTGTATTCAACATTCTACTTTGGCCATCCCTATACCTTACATGTTTTTTCAAAAAAACTTGGTAAACATACAAGTCTAGTCATCATTGCAATTTATATCAAGCCTATACTGGGATTTGAAGAAAAGGATTCATTTTTCAGCAAAAGATAACTTGCATAAAAATGGCTGTTTTTTAGTCTTGATCTTGCATATGAGTTAAATTTATAAGTTTTTGACTAGGTTACTTGGGTGTTTAAAATTATATATATCTTGTTCCATTTTATTGCTAATTTATTTAGTAGGGAGGAGAAAAGTAACGCTCAAGTACAAGCCCATCTTAGCAGCTGTGCTCGTTTTGCTTGGTATCACTTTTTTCTACCACTACTCTGCAACTTCCGTTGAAGATGATGTAAATCAACACATAAATCCAAGATTTTTGGGTTAGTATTTTAGCGAGAGATCTTTGAAATTAATCTGAGTTTTCTGTTTACAATTATGTGCTTTATCATATCATACTTAACTTGTACCGATGTTTGTACCATGTTATGACAACACAGCAAAATAATGTCACCACATACCAAAAAACAACAATGTTGCTAATTTTTGCATTCCATGTGCCTACAAATGCTTTTAGGAATGCACACTTTTTAATAGTTAAACCTAGGAGTTTTGAATTATTTTCGGTAAAGTTTTCAAGCTAAAAAATTTGAAGCCCATTGGTGTTTTTGAGTGGAGATAAAGCACAAGTCATATTAGATCTGACTTGAGCCTCAGCCTTACTCCACTGAGTCGCCATCACCAGCCAAGCTTTAGAGCGAATCAAAAACTAAACCTAATACACACTTAGTTGAGTTGTATGTCTGATTGGCTCGAGCATTTGTTGTACATTCACACAATAAATCTCACTTGATTAGTCATGAATACAACAACCAAGTATGCATTTGAAACACATATCACAACCACTGGAAAAAAACTGTACTGATAAATACAGTGTAGCTTCGTGTATTACACATAATTGAAAAAAAAGAATTTTATATATAGAAACGTTCATGGCAGGTAAACATAAAGCTGTAAAAGGAGTGCACTCGTGGTTCTGATCCTGCTTTAAAAAAAAGCGTTGCTCTAGAAATCTCCCCAAAAAAAGAGCGCTCGTGTCCAGCTCTGTTAACAACACAACCCGCGTAGCACACATTGTGCGATAGAGCACATTTTAGTGGAACCTTTTTTCCCAAAAAGCAGCCATAAAAGAACAATCTTTATTGTGGACATAATTATGCATATAAACAAACAGAAAAATTTGACTTATTGTGACGTGCCTACTGCTTGTTGGCCACTTGCAGGTAATAGTGGGAGCAATATCGCTTATCGTGTGTTGGAAACTTTTCACTTTCCCCACCCTATTGCAGCTTTACTATTTGCACGCAAATGAAAAGAAACTATTGGCCAGCGTACACTAACAATGCACATATATGCAACTGATCTTATGCAGTTAGATCTGAATGAACCTGAATTTCACATTTAAAATGGATAACAACTTGAAATGCAACTTGGCTTTTATATAAGACTTGCAAAGAAACGTCAAATATACATATACAGTATTATTGTATTATTTAAATATTTTGCCTAAAGGCGCTCCATTTAAGCGATATAAATGGATATTTGTTTATAAGTTAGAATACTGAGTTTGTAATTATACCATAGGCAAGGAAATTCTGCCTCAACGAAAGTTGATGTCATACAATAGAACTTATCCTTTGACAAAACCAGTCGCAACACGAACCGGATCTTCTTTTAGGATCGGAATAATTACAGATATGGATAAAGCATCCAAGTGTAAGTTGCAATGTAGAACTTTCTAATGACCTTAATATAACTTTTTAACGATAGCTGTAGTCTGTATAATGTTAAGTGTTATTTATTAACTTTTTTTGCATAAACATTTAGATCCTGAAAAATCCAACACTTGGAAAAGTTTACTTCGATATGGAAACCTTAGCTTTGATAACCAGACACTTACTGCTTCAGTGAAATGGGAAGACGATGATAGTGAAGGAAAACAACTTCTTTCATCATATTCATATGGGTCATTATAATCTGCTTTTATTAATTTCGTTAACCCATTGTTAAAAGTTTATATAAAAATCTTTTATTTCAGATACTTATAAGTCATGAACTGAAAATAATTTCTTAATTTTTAACTTCAATTAACTGAGTTTTTTGGCTAGGGTCCTTCACATAGCAGGCCCAGGTATACATGTTTGTAGATTTTATGCCAAGTTAATGAGTTAATACATTGATGTCAAAATATTCGTTTCTCACATTTTAAACCGAAGGTGTGAAGTGATTAAGACATGAACAGTATTTCAATTTCCACTTATAGAGTAATATTTCAGTGACAATATTTTTAACAACTTTCCTGCTGCAGCAGCCATAATCAGGGACGTAAAATGCAGTTTTTTTCTGCATGTAATTTTATTTATCCACATACACTGGCAGGTATAGAACCTAAAATTGTCTAGGTTACCTACTAAAAAAGCCAACTATTTTTTAAAAATTCATATTTTTTTATTTCCTTGAAACAGCGGAAGAGGAATGGAACTCTCTGAGTTGGTTGTATTTAATGGACATGTTTACAGCGTCGATGACCGCACTGGGATTGTTTATGAAATTCTAGATGGACGTGTGGCTCCTTGGGTAATCTTATCGGATGGTAATGGTCATGAAACTAAAGGCAAGCAAAGCACTTGTGTTTATTTTTATTATTTACCTAACGAATAATTGTAGTAATTAATTACCATTACCTTTAGTTAATATTATTTATACATGTAAATATTTTGTTCATTTTAAAGGTTTTAAAGGTGAGTGGATGACAATAAAAGACGAGAAGTTGTATCTAGGTGGTTTAGGCAAGGAGTGGACAACAGCTGATGGTGTTGTGTTACATAGCAACCCACAGTGGATAAAGACAATCGACAAAGATGTAATTACTAACATAAAACTCCTATGCTATCATGCAACCAATAATTCCTCTGTACATACCATGTCACTTATGTGCAAGACCAGGAGCATAGCTTTTTTTGATGCTTGCACCCTTTCTTTCCAAAATTCGATATCTTCGTCACAACGTCTGTTTGATGTTGTGCAGTTCAGCTTGCCAACAGCTTGTATGTTTGATGTGTTAATACACTAACAGCACAATTTTTAAACTTTGTTGTGTTGTTAAAAATGTGGTGGTGTAATGGCTATGTTTAGAAGATTTGCTTCCATTTTCAGCTAGCAACCTGTTACGGTCTCATTGCAAAGAATTTTCACTTCCGACACAAGCCCTTATTATCGTTATTTAAGGGGCAAGTGCTATACAGTATAAGTACTATAAGTTATAAAAGCTTGAATTTGATGGAAATCATACATACATGTAACTAAAGCTAACTTACAGTTGGTGAATTAATACTTACGAAGGTAGATGTTGAGCTACAGCTCACTGCGCTGCCTTTTCACCACCATCATACTTTTAAACGCTAGATATCAAGCATGCTGGTTTCATATTTTGACGTCATTATTACATCCGCCATAATTAGCTGCAAATTGTGTATGCATTTTTGGCAATCATTGCTTAACCACCACATTATTAAAATATCCTTTCTACAGTAATTGACTTGATACAGCTTGTTTTTGCACTTATACTTGCCCATGGCACTCTTTAACGAATATGTGTGAACTGGATTAGAGACCAAGGTTTTTTATTTTTACTTCGCACATGTTTTGTTTCAGTAATATGATAATTGTCGTACAAGATAAATTTTAATTGATGAAATTTAATTTGCAAGTGTAACGTTTTAACAACCCACTGAAATTACTTGGCCACCCAATTTTGGGTCACGAGCCACAACCCACTGCTGAGAAGCACTGGGTTGTGATGTGTTTCATATTAAATAGAAATATATTAGTGCCTATCCTGAGTGTAATTGAATATTGAACATTAGTACATTACGTGTTAGATGAACAGCAGAACTACCATTATGCAAATATATTTTTACCATTCATATATGCATTTAGTTTGAAGACTGCTTGACTTTAATTTGATTTTTCTTGCTGCCTTTGCTGACCTAATATTTTTAGTTGGATTTGTATTTGATTAAGCATTAATGTGCGTTATGATGTCATAAATATTTCTCAATAGATATTTCTGACAACTGCATGTTTTGGAACACCTATTTTTATTGCTTATGTGTTTCAGGGTGCGGTCACTCATTTGGATTGGGTCCCAAAATATACAGCAATGCAACGTGCATCGGGCTACGAACCTCCAGGTAAATTCTTGCTTCATGTAAATAATGTTTTGTGCTACAACGAATAGAGAATCTTCAGTGCATTGCATGTCTGAAGTAAGCTGTTAGGCAGTGTAGGAAAATGTTTTCCAGAATAATTACGTACATCTTGACTAATGTTTGAAAATGACAAACTGGCTATGATTGCAATCAACACTATAGACATGTTTGAAACCGTTTTAAGAAATTCACACAAGCACAGTATTTTGGTATAACAATCAAATTTTTACAGGAAGTACGATGTCATATGCATATAGCTAATCTGCAGTCTGATTAATTTGCAAGAGGCAACAGTGGAACTTAATCTTATTGCAGGTTACATTATCCATGAGAGTGCAGTATGGAGTGACGTGCACAAGTCGTGGTTTTTCCTTCCAAGGAGAGCGAGTCATGAGCAATATGATGAAGATCTTGATGAGCTGCGAGCCACCAACATCCTTTTTCAATGTTCAGAAGACTTCAGTCACATCAAAGTGACAAGAATAGGTGCAGTATTCAGTTTTTACAGTACATCAGATTTTACACGTAATACAATGCGTCAAATGTGTAAAACTTCTGAACAAAATCAAGGACTAGTTATGCGGCACGTTATCAGAAACGTGCAGTAAAATTTAAAAGAATAATTCGCATACTGGTTTAGGATATTTGGTAAACATCAAGCAATAAGTATATATAGTATACAGTACAGTGAAGTCTGAACATTGCATGAAATATTTTAATTTAAACTTTGATAGCCACATTTAAAAAAAAAATTATTGATTCTTAAGCCGTATAATTGTCTTTGGTCATTAAGTAGGGCAAATTAATTGTCAGTTTACTATAGTCAACAGGTTCATGAGAAGTTTAAAACATCGTGATAATTTAATTTTTTGACATTGCATATCTTAATATATAGTATAATTCCTGTGCATATAAACTAATCTCGATTTCAGATTTTAGAAATGTACATGGCATTGTTACCCAGTAGGATGTTCGTTTATGATTAACAACAGAAAAGACTTAACTTCTGTCATTTAATACCCCAGGAAAATTAGAGCATAAAGCACGTGGATTTTCTTCCTTCAAGTTTGTCCCCGGTACGAACGACCAAGTGATCGTTGCACTCAAAACTGAAGAGCTCAAGGGCAGCACGCGCTCATATATTACAGCATTTACGTTAAGTGGACAGATCGTGCTTCCAGACCAACAGATATCTTCTCAATACAAGTTCGAGGGAGTCGAGTTTCTGTGACCGCGTTAGTTTTATTTCTGCGGCATAATGCTTATTTATTTTTGCTTTGCTTATTATTTTACATAGTTTACGCACTTTTGCTGTTTCACGTATTTTGGCATTCAACACTTACACCCAGCTGTCAAGTCTTCAGAGATTTGCGCTTTTTCTTGATGAAACATCTTTATCGTTAGTTATTTATACTCAAGCTACTAGCTTGACGGCAGTTTTGTTGTTTTACGATCGTGAGAAAAATCGATTATACCAGTAAGATTGCTTGCCTATTTTCTGTTTCGTATGGTAGAATACAACTTCCTAAAAATTCTTTGTAAGTTGCGTTTGTACCGTTATTTAGGAACATATTTTATTCTGTATAAGCAAAACTTGTTAAGAACTCCTTGAGGGGTGAGGTAGAAGCATAGTTGGTGTTTTATCATCTGTATTTGGTCTCAAATGTACTCCGCGATGATTAATATCATCTACATTGTCATAGGAAATATTTACAGTGGTATCTTACCACCAGCAGTTTCACTTTAAATACTGTACTTAGCCGTGTTCTGTCTTACCGATATTTTTTTAATTTCCCCCCTTACCTAATGCTAGGTTTTATGTTTTCGTCTCTACAACTGGAAGTTACTTGTTTGCTGCTTTCTGTTTGCTTGATTTAACAAACACAATACCCCCACAGATGGTCGCAGTTGTACGCTATACCTTTTTTCCATAAACATCTATGTAGTCACGATCGCCCTAAATACCTGTTTTGTTATGGCGCTTGTTTGGTTTTATCGCACTCGTTTTTACGAATATAGCACATTTTTTGTAAAGTTGTGTAATGTATATCGCCATGGTGCCTGTTGCTGTTTGTAACGCTTGTGCATGATACCCAACATATTTTTGCATGATCTGCAATGATTTGTATAAGATGGTGCGATGCGCTAACTATGAATGGAATAAGATCGTTTTAAGACTTGACACTTGTTCGACTTAGTCATACTTCCTCCAAATTGTAACTGTCTAACACTTTTTTGGACAACTTTAGTCTTCTTTCATGACTGAGAACAATAGCTAATTTTTTTTTAAATTTACCAAATGCCTATTCACTACTCACTAGTAAGTAAGAAACAACTCAATTGGTAGGTTTGTAAACTGTTTCATCTTGTGCAATATTTACCAACCTGGCGCGGTTATGTATTTCGAATATCACGTGAATACAAGATTACTTTTAGTAAGTTACCGCGTCCTCCAATAATGCACTTCATGTTGTTGCGCGGTCCTGGAAAGGTCGGCCGAAGTCGTTAATGCTGGTGAGCTACGAATATTTATATTTATCTGGTATTGACTTATCTGATTTTGAGTTGTGTTTTGGCAAACACGCTGCATTGTACATAGCAGACGGTTTACGTTGCAAACTGTTTTGAAAACATGCAAGTATGTTTGTCTTATCCAAAAAAATTTATTTTTATTTGCTTCAGGGAAATAGCATTATACAGCAATACAAGAAAAGTTTTGTTTTTAGATATGCAAAGAGACTAATGAACTTTCATCGGAACTTCATAAACAACTGGTGTATGCAAAAACACTATTCTTCTAAATTAACTTATTATTACATAGTATTGCACATACGGTACATGACTTTGAAGTTACTACAAAAACACATTGAAGCCAAGAAACAACTAGTTTCCATCACGGTTTGATGCTGTAGGACAGTGGTTTTTATCCGGTGGGAAATAATTATTAAGCTATTATACTTTTGTACACAAAAATCGTACTCACGAAAGAAGTTTTGTTGTAAATAAACACGTATACGCTACAGCATACTGTTTAATAGGCATTTTGCAGTGTAGTCACTGCCCCATACACCCAAACTTGATTCAGCTTACATTTGAACTTATGTTAAGAAACTTATATTATATCGAGTATTATATATATATGAGTAAGCTGTGTAGACTTTGCATTTGTACGTATCAGAAATGTAATGATTTGCTTACAACTAATTGGTTAAATTGAAGTGTTTTGTTGGTTACATTCAACTTGTTTAGAAGTGAGCTTTACTTCAGCTCTAGCGGTCTAGCCAAAAAACTGTTAAAAACCAAAGGGGGAAAATTTGGGTTTGGTAGTTTGCGTAAACGGGAAAACAGATGAAAAAGGTTAAGAACCGCTGCTGTAGGATATAGATTATATGCTTGTCTTGATTTCACTCGTTGAACCATCCGAGATATAACGTCTCATTTTAATGATTAAATCTTTCCATAAGCTATAAGAATAGAGTATCGGGTTAGTTGCGCTGTTTATCGCAAGCATGATGAGCGTGATCGCGTTTATTTCATGCCAATACTTCCAAAAGTCATATCGTTCGCCCATTGAAGTCTTGATTTGAAAATATATGGAAGCAATGGATATTGGTATCACAGCCAGAAAGTCTGTGACGATTATGCAGAAAATCTTCCTGTTCATGCAGCGGTTTTCTTCCTCTCTTTGATTTGCAGGTTTTTTGCACCAGTTTATGGCGAAGCGAGATAAGCAGCAATATCTGTCTTGAGCAGCATGGTGTTTGGCAACCGCTCCGTTGATCACAACGTAGCCCACCACGACATAAATAAAGGACACAATGTAAATTCCGACAACAGACAGTGTGAATTTTAGTTCGTTAGGTTTATCATTATAATAGTAACTTAAGCTACAAGTTTCTCGGAAGTTGTAGTAACCCTGGTACAGCAAGGAGTCTGCGTCATCTTTTTGGATCAATTTCAACTTTCTGCACAAATCCAAAAGATTTTTCCAGCTGTTACCTTCAAGTAGTTTTTCGTGAAGTCTGTTATGACCAAATTTATATGTTTGTTCTATTTCTGATAAGAAAAATTCTACGGTGCTGTAGAGCCTGGGTTGAAAAAATATTCTTGTTCCGTTTTTAACAAGAATCGACCCTTTCTTTTCGAAAGTAAATACCGGTACAAAAGCAATGATTACTCCAACCAACCAAGTTAGCATCGAAGTTACTGCTAGTGGTCTAATTTGCATATTTTTGTATGGATGCAAAACGCTATACATACGCACCGTGGTAATGATAACCAAGGTAAGCACAGATACTTGAGTTGAGAGAAAATTAATAATTGCCAGAGCTGTACATGTATCACTCACCAACCAAGGACGATATACGGTTTTCACAAAACCGCTCTGATAACCGGTGGCAACAATAGATAAAATAAATAGGTAAGTCCCAGTTAAAAAATCGGCCAAAGACAAATTCAAAATCATCATTGACTGGGCGTTTTGTACAGAAGTTCTCACAGCCTTTTTTTCACCAGTAAGTATCTGGATATTGTACATTATAACAAATGCATTCCCGACTAAAGAGAGTATAGCAAGGGTATAAACAAGGATTAGAACAGGAAACACCATAAGATAGCCAGATGTACCTACTACATTTGACAGATCACAAGCCGGACAGTTGGTTTTGGTTATGTCGCACCCGTTTTCGTCAATAAAGTCAGAAATATCGTTGACTATAATGCTAAAATCATTACCACGCTGCTCTGTGATGTTCCACGCACAGCTTGATATACTTTCTTCATTGTCACAAACCAACTGGGCGTCCTGTTTTTTCGTCTTGAAAAGGTAAGTGCTGAATCGTAAATTATCTATCCATTGTGAGATGTTCGATCCCGGAGCTGTCAGGAATTTGGAAGAAGAGAAATTAGTTCGATCATCACAAATAAAGAATTCGTATGTGAGATTTGAAGAGCAGCTTCTTGTCCAATCGTCGACGCGAAACTGGAAACATTGTGACCGTTGGATTTCCTCCTTGTTCTTGCTTATCCATACAGAGCTCGATATTCCTGAAAAGTTAGATTGCTCATTAAGTTATCTATTTTAGATGGCATTTACTTTGAATGAATGTAAGTACCTGCGTTAAAAATGTAACACAATGCTGCATATGTAAATATTATGTTATTCATATTCTTACCCCAAACGTACATAAACGCGTTTTCTTTTTGACTTTCATTAAATGTGCATTCTATGTTTATTCATGCAGTTTAACAGATAAAGTTTTATGGAAATTTCAGCCTGCAAGAGGCAACTTAAACGCCAGTCTCCAAAAATGAACAAAGTTAATTTTTCATAATAATTTAGCGCCATGATTGGTTCCGTTTTACAATAATCTAGACATAAATTTAAAATCGTGAGTTTATTACCATGCAATGTGGGGTTTAAAAACTAAAGCTGTAGGCTATTGCCTAATGTCTCCCATATTCGAACGCTATTGAACAATACTTAACACCACTATAGTAAATCTTTTTTATTCACAATATACTAAACTTTACGTAGCCTATAAACATTGTTTGCAGGAATACCTGTTGTGTTCAACAATAAAATTGTCAATAATGTCTTCCAAAATAGATCTTCCATTTTAAAATAGTTCCAAGGTATCTTCGTCACCACATTTAGTCCAAAGCCAATAAATTATTTACAAAAGCCTAAGAAGAAGCCTAAAAGCTTTTCTAACGACGTTGGGTGAAACAAACCCACCCTCCAGAAAACTTTGCAGTCCACAGAAATTAGATAAGTTTTTTCATCGTTATAATCTGCATATACAACCAATCAATTAATTAATCTTTACAAATCACCAATGAATAAATAAATAAATATAATGAATAACATCTGTTGTTGCAAGGTATCGTGATGTAGTGTTTAACTTTACAGATAATAGTTTTAAGACATAATTAATTTTTATAACTTATAGCCTATTATGTTTGTTAATGAACAAAAACTAAAATAAACCATTTCCAACATTTCGTTTCCATTCTCACAAATGCACTAAACCTTAAACCTGTAGTTGGACCATTTTCCGTACTAGAAATTGCAATACTAAAGAAGTGAGGCGTTACTTCTTGACTGCTATGAGTAGGCTATACATGATTTAGAGCAGCAGTCAAGCTCTTGTTACTTTGTTAGTGTACAGCAATATAGGCTACAATTAGTTCCGTCAATTAGTTCTCACCCTCCACTGGTTATCGCCACCTAGAATGTTCAAACGTCTTCGCAGAATAATGGCAACAATGTTATCATCACTTTTTGTACGCTGGCACTATTTCACAAGACAAAATCGTGCGTTCAAAGCTTTTATCATGGTTTCTTGTTAACGTAACTGTTATAGCACAGTAACCTAAACTTAACCCACATCTTCTTACTAACCTTAATTTACTGTAACTTCAATTAAATTCTAAATAGCTAAAATCGAAGAAATATCGAACAAGAATTAGGCCTATGAGTTTTATGCAAAATTTCTCTTCTGATTTTTCTTTTGAGCATATTGTATCTACGTGGTAGGTCTATTTATTAAGTTACGTGTTTGTTATTAGTTAATATTATTATCACTTTGATTAAGGTACAGCTTGTGCTGTATGAGGAATTACAAGTAGAAAAACACAGACTAGGATACAGGCTTTAAACTCGAAAGGTACATAATTCATTTATACTACGTAAGTATGATTACCTAAGTGATACAAATCTATATTGATTAAGTGATAATTATTCATTTACACAAAAGAGGTTGATCAGCTAGTGCTGGTAATTTTTATACGTTATAATTTCCCACCTGATTTGCTATACGTACCACTTCCGCCTTACGTATAAACACTTCCGCCTTACGTATAATAAGCCTACTGCATATTGTATTACCGTCTGGGCGTTTAAATTTCGCTACTATCACGGACATCCCTTTATTAGCTATATAACGTCGCAATAAACGTGACTAACGTGACTTTATGCACTATACCAGACGTGGGCAAACTGCGGCTCGCGAGCCGCATGCGGCTCTCCGGCATGTTTTTTGTGGCTCTTCTAGTCGAATCGTAAAATTCCAAAAAATGTAAAGGCTACCAAGAGTACCGTTTATGAAAGTTTCTGTGTAGTTTTCCTTTATTTATGCCAGCATTTCGTTTATGACGTAACACTAGACATCAATTCCGACATTGTTTTCAGGTATAGATTCTATACTCTATTGCAAAGGCTGTCAAAATGCACCTCACCAACATGTTTTTATGGGTCTTTTAGTTAAAAAGTAATATCCCAAAATGACTACTAATAGTATAATAACCAAATTGACAATCATTACTGATTTTGCGGCTCGCTGGTGTTTATATTTTTCCGCAAGTGACTCTTTCATTGAACAAATTTGCCCACCCCTGCACTATACAGTGGATATGAGTTTAATGTAAAACCTCAAAAAAATGTAGCCTACAAACTTAAATATGTAGTCTTTGTGCATGTTGGACAAAACTCAGATAGACATATGGTAATTTCCTTTGAAACCATCCAACCATACCCTAAACGGAAAAACTTCTGCCTTTAGGGGTAGATGATACTTAAGCCTGCAACCACTGGACTAGATTAATAAATATGAAAATCTACTCTTCATTTAGACAACATAAAGTATGATAAATGTATTATTGATGATAAATTTCTACTATTCTCACTCATAACTTAGTATAGTATAGACCTATTCTCAATTTATGCAAGGCAATGTGATTTGCTTCAACTGCACTATAATTTCTGAACCGACTCACGCTATGCTACACGGGTAGATTTCGGTTAATATTTTAATCGCGTTTCAGAAACTGCCGTTGGCTGAACGTTAACAAACGATTAAAGTCTAATCATTAGACTGTCCAGTACTCCAGTATATGCAAAGCTTTTTCTCGCTGTACGTACAACCCGTGGTTCCTGAAGAACGTTTTTGAGACATATGGAAAACCTAAAGGAGTAGACCTAATGTAGTTTGAACAAAGTTGTTTATGGCTGGCATGAGCAGTGCTAGCATGGGCAGTGATTCTTTCTAAACTTCTTTTGTGATTAAAAAATGCACAATTTACTCGCTATCATACTATAGACCTCATTCATCTAGCAAGAGCGTAGTGAAGGATTGAAAATACGAGACAAAGAGAAGTCATCTGTTGTTAGCTGACTTGCAAGTTTCTGTTTTTGAGGTTACGCTTTTGGCAAATATAAAAGGCACTGAAACTCAATACCGCAACCTCGCACAAACAAAGTCCTCTGCCTTTTTATAGGCCAGAAAGTTCATCTTAAATACAGTGCGCAAAATACTTGGGAGTATTGGAAACAATTCCTGTTGGTGATGTTTTCAAATTAGCTAATGATTCATTATAGAAAAAATAATAAAAATTTGTACTTGCTACAGGTTTATTTAGATTGTGCATAAATATTTTAACAGTTTGATTTATGCATTATTTACTTGGCGCTATCCTTAAAATGTGACATTTGTCGGTCAGCAGAAACTTTAAATTTATGCTACTTTAAGTTCATTTTCATGCAATAGCATGAAGCCGGAAGCTTTGCTTAGAAACGTCTATAAACGCCGCATGTAATTCAGCCTTTAAAACTAGGCGTATATAAGTTGCAACTAGGAATATATAGGGCATAGGCATTATCGTAATTTCCGTTTTTAAATATCTGAAGGAGCGGATTGAAATCAAAAAACTAATTGAAATTCAATTGATTTGTGAGCGCCTGAATATCTGTAGATTTAAACCAAGTCTTTCAGGGGTTTAATTGACTAGTTTTATTTTCTTTACTTGCCACGAACATGAAATAGCGTAGATTGCATGGACGCGTTTGAATTGCATCTAGCCTTGAATCTTTTTCTTGAACTTAAAGTTTACGACTTAGTCGTTATAATTAATTATTAAGAGTGAAAGGTGGATCTTATTTACCTCTGCTATTCGTGGTACACGACAACAGCATAATTATATGCAGGATGCTTTCGGAATGAAAGTATTTTGATTAGTACAAAAACGGTACAATTTAAGAGGTAGTCGCAGGACAGATGAAAAAAGTAAAAAACCAACCGAACGCGTTTTATAGGATAAAAATACAAAATATAAAAAGTAAACAATGGAAAAACGTTGAAGTTTCCCATATGTCTCACATTGTAGACGGATTTCTGTAATGAAAAAATATTTCAACTTTGGACTTTTTTTTGAGCGAGCTTGGAAAGAGAATCGTATAGTGCTGAGCGTATAAGTGTGCAAATGAATCCAGTGGCACACATAGCTGCCTAAACAGGAAGAATTTCACACGTATACTCGGTACAGTACGACATGATGCTATTACAGTTTAAATCCAACCAGTTACAGACAACATTAGAATATTACATGGAAATCGTGGTCAGGAAAAGATCAGCAAAAGCCTTAAAAAATTGTCATCCCACCCGAACGTGTAGACTAAAATTATAATTGAATAATATAAATTGTTCATATACTGTATAATAACTTTCTGGAATTAAATGGAATAATTGTTTTATTAGCATTAAAATTGTCTGCAAGGAGGCTATTTGCAAACGATTCCTCCCAATATTGTATGTAGGAATATCAAAAGCATTCGATGACGTTAAAAGTTTTAGTAAATTGTTGCAATACATCTTAACATTATACTGTAGCTGACTGAAGCTGAATTTATAGCAATACAGCGTGGAAACTTGTTGTTAATGAAAATGCGCAGACTTCAAGGGGACAAAGGACATCAAGGAATTAAAATAGACTTTGAACGGCTTTTTGTGTAGTTTGACGAGCAATTTGACTTATAATTTTTGCCTTGTTGGCAAATATTTTATGCAAGCTGTTTTTTTTATTTTTTCCGTAATGTAGTTAATAAGCACCTTATACGAGCGTGGAAGTTGTATTAGTGAATATGATGTATTTTAATTATTGAAAAAATAATTAAAACTGTCTGTTACTTGTTTGTTATTGTTTTTCATTTATAGAAAAATGGCTTTTTAAAGGACACGAAAACGCAAGGGTAAATATGAACAAAAATCAAGTAGCAACAAACGGATGTCTAATAGCAAAGTTTGACATGCCAAAAAGAACAACGTTTTTTGAATGTTGTAACTGAAAATGATACACAGCCACAAAACCAGTCCATTGATACGACGCCGTATCATAATACTGTAACCTGCATATTAAAACGCAAAGACCATCAAACAATCGCATGTCTATATATCCAAGCGGTGTTTTTCAATAGTCGCCTATATCGGTAACAACAATTTTCTGATCTTTTTTTCGAAACATTTAAAAAAGAAAATGCTTATTATTTTTACAGATACAGTAGTTAATATTCACACATTCTATTGTTTGAGGCGTTTTGACAGTGTAGTGGTTTAACAAAATAATCGTTGTTGTTATATTCACAGTAAACAAGACATCTAGCTCCTTGTTCAGTTATACTTTGCAGCTGTAAAAAATTAAAACACTGTATGATTCATGTCTGTAAGGTTCATCAACATATAATTCTTTGGCATTATTATCTTATTGGTTTTCGCATATCCCATATTTTAAGTGGACAACACGTCGGGAGTTTCATTGTGGTTTCAACAAGAACAATTGTTTTCCAGTTATAACAAGGGTTTAAATTTCTTCCGCTAGATGCTGCAATGCATTCATCTTAATGATTGCGTTAAAACCAGTCATTACCCAACATAACGTATTTCTTGGAAATTTTGTATTTTAATTAGGTTTTCATTACCATTTCAAATGACGTCCTTCGAAAACCAAGAAGCGGTTCAAATGTGGATGAATTCAATGTTGTCTACAGATTAACGATACTGACCAAAATGACGTAAAATTAACCACAAGGTTAATCCGGTATCAAAATACTAGAACAAAATTGCAGTCGTAAGTTTCATCATAAAAAGGTTATAATCTCACATTGGAGTTAACGGTGACTCGGGGAAAACACTCCAATCCAAAATTAGGTCACTATAACGCATTGTTATCTCATTCGTTTTACCCCAACTTTTAAAGGGATTTTCTAAATCCGACAACGATAACAAAAAATGTATTTTTTAAAATCCACCAAAAATGGCCGATTGACGAGGGAAATTGCTATCATTTTGCGATAAGATCATTGGCCTTCTCCGTGCCTGCATACACCGGTAGTATAAAAAACGATGACTCATTTCTCCATAGAGCTTATGGTACTGTATGTCTGAGTTGTTCATTTCCGTACCGGCTTCACACAAGACTGACAACATAGGACTTATCGTCAATTCTAAAAATGGGTTTCGTTTAGGTGCAAAAAAGTTCGGATTTCGAACGCCTGAAGCAGTGACGGAAGAACATCAAGATGGCATGACGTCATAAGGAGTCTATCGCAAACATCGATAACCTGAGCGGGGAAATTTTGAAAAGAGACAATTTTAAGATAAGACACTTTACATCCAGCTACAAGGTTAGAGGAAGGTTAAACTATAAGATAGTGAAAAGTCATCACGGTTTTACAATCATGCGCCTTTTGTTATAACAAAGACAACATTTACATACAATAAGTCAAAATGCAATTTTCACGCTTAGGTAATGGTTATAAGAGTTTAGGTTAAATTATTTCGCCATTTTACATGTGACTTATGTGACACATGACATGTGACATTTGCGGTTAATTTTGCAAGATCAACTTTTAATCTGTTACAGTAAAGCGTCCGTGCAGTTGACGAATCGCATTTACACTTACTCTCTGTTAATCCAACAAACGAGTTTATTGGTGCAGCTGCGGCAATCTGTAAAACAAGTTAAGAAACTTTTGAAAGAAATAAAGACAATTTGCCTTCGACTCACTATAGTGC
This sequence comes from Clavelina lepadiformis, assembly GCF_947623445.1. Lineage (NCBI taxonomy): Eukaryota > Metazoa > Chordata > Ascidiacea > Aplousobranchia > Clavelinidae > Clavelina > Clavelina lepadiformis. The sequence goes on from NC_135243.1 coordinate 10,063,631, forward strand.
CCTAGGCTGTAAACTTTAATTCAGTTAATTCTCCAAAATTGTTAAAGCAGTTTTTATCGATCAGTTTTGTTTGTGAATTAAGTGCTGTTTCAAAAGTATTTTTCATTGCATTGTTTTCGCCGCTTCCGTTTTATCCAGCAGTGAACTCATCACAAAAAGAGTGAACTTATAATATAGACGTCATAGGTCGAGCAGAGATATCAGCTGCAGGCATCGGTGAGTTTACGTGCCTATGACGTTGTATGACTAATTATTTTTGTATCACAAAGCATTGATGATAGTGAAGGTCCTGTGACAGTCACCTACAAAAAAAAACTTTTTCTATGCAAAGGCATGTTGTAGCCATGAGTTGAAACACGTCATCGATCATACCTTGAAATGTAATACGTGTCAAAGCAAAAGAAAATTAGATACAAACTTTTTGTTTATACTTACTATTTTTTATAATATATTTTTCTACGCAATCTGGTAATCTGCTGGTAAGACACACAACATCATTCTTATCTGGAAAAAAACTTATCTCTCATCGGCCGAGTTCTGTTTGTGTGATATAGAGCCTACATATGATCATCTTTAAACAAAAAAATAAAGAATTTCACATGCGAAGCAATTGTTGAATCTTTTGAAGTTTAATTGAAGCTCATCAGCATTGACGTATCGGCAATTGATTCGCTGACAATTTATGGCTGACATTGAACTTCCGTTATTAACGTCGTTGCATCCGTATCCTATTTTTGTATTTAGTTTTGTTATACGGTGTGAATATGGATGAAAATCAGTGCAACTACAGCATTTGATATCAATATCTTTATATGAAAATAAGAAGATCAATGTCACAGTTTACCATGGACGCTTTGGTGTGTCTCACTTGGTTGATTTGTCGATCTTGTTTCAAAATTATGGCTTTGATATAAACAATGCCTCGACGGGAATCTGATTAAATTTTTTACAAAACGAAACGTCTCAGCTGCTCAGTGTTAAATTACCACGTCTTCAAAAGCGAAGTAAAACAAACGAAAAAAGACCGGTTGTGATATAATTCGTTAGTTGACCTACGGTTATCGAGTTCAAGGTTATCTTATGTATATACACCGGTATATACGGTAGTCTTTTTTCGTTCAAAGTTTAAGAAATTTTGTTTCGATACGAGTAAAAATTCTTCGTTAAGAGTAAGAGAGCTAATAAAACGTGGAAAAGTAGTTCCAGAGAAAAGTCAAAGGTTGTACAAAAAATCGACCGATGCATCGGTGAAGTGGCCGATATATCGGTTTTTCGATGTCACCGGCATCGGTACATCTGTTGCATACAAACTGACTTGTTTGTATGGAAAAACTACTAAAAACGCCATGGAAAACCTCTACACAGACTGTTTTTTATTTATTTGTAGCGTCAAATGTGAGAAACATGTTATATCTGAAGTTGGTAGCAAACAAAAAGCTGTTTGTGCGTCATTTTAAAAACAGCAATGCTGTTCGGTTAAATATTTCATGGTTAATAAGCGTAAAAACTTAACCCTTATAAAATGAACAAATTCAGATATCCATTACCAAACGTTCCTGGATGTTATTGCTCAAAGTAAGTCTTTTTCTGAAGAAAATGCATTTGAATCAGTGTCCTGAATATAATGTTAAGTGTTTGTAACTCAAAAGTTTGGTTATACGCTTGAAGCGATAAAATGAGTTGTTCGGAATGTTTGAAGAAACTTTGTGTCACTTTGTGCAAACCGCTGAGTTAAGAAGAGTTAATCATAAATTTCCAAAGTTATAAAAAGATTAAAGAATTTAACCAAGCAAAATTTCAGTTTTCTTTCATAATTTAACGAGGAAATTTATATAAGATAAAAAGTTAACGATTACTTCACCAGTCGTCAGCTTAAAAAGTCCCTTTCGGCTGAACGTGTCTGCAAAAAAATAAAAGAAAAAATATTTCGTCGCTATATAAGACACCCGGATATTCCACTGTAAAAGCTAAGTTCTGTCTTGGAGCTAAACAAGCATTAGTCAAGCAAGATAAACTGCAACAGACAAAGCACTACTGCATCATGGAAGAAAGTAGAAAGTCGGCTCGTTGTTTGAACTACAGGTGCCAGAGGAAAAGTAACCTTTCGTCGGCAAGAACTATGATCTTGATTTCATTTCTCGTTTTCACTTTGGCCCTTGCAATGGTGGAGTCTCGCAATATTTACGACAAAACTATAAAATTAGGTGCAAAAGCGATGAGCATGAATCTACCACCCATAGCTCGCCGTAGGATTATGAGCATTCTCAGGTACGGTAAGAAAATATTGAGTGTAAAAGTATAATATATCTGGTTTTATTTGAAAACATATAAAACATATCACTAAGATAAAATAAACTAAAATTAATCTGAATTATAAATTACATCATGCACAATTCTTTGTTACTTATCGTATGTTTTAGATATCATAATATTCTAAAACAAAATTTATAAATACAAGCTTTCGGATATAACGTGTTGCATGTTCGCGTGCTTAAAAATATTCAACCGAATTAAATCTTTTTAAGGAAAAAATGCTCCACTTGAAATTTAACTCCCTCCGGCTAATAATGCATTTTTGTAAGCTATAATTTTTTTGTTGTTAATTACCAGGCAATTGCAAATGAAAAGGTTAACTCGTGAATGTGGTCCAGTAATGAAAGCAAAATGCAGCAATATGTTTGGAAAATGCCATGTTACTGTCTTGTCCAAAAGAAGTCTGCCCGATGACAGTAAGTTCAATGAAGTATATTCGGTTCTAACCACACTTTCTGTCTAAAGTATAATTACTTGCATAAATTGGACTGATTACTGACGGAACATGTATAAAACGTTTTATTTTGTGTAATTAGAATTGGCATTTTGTGGCACTTGGTCTTGTTTCCTGTATGACGATGCAAATTAACTTGAGAAATGTTTGTCATTTCTAGAATTTTCATCCGACATTTTGAAGAGAGAGAAAAGATCGGCCCGCCGGCATACAACGTACCGCAGGAGACGCGTCACTCGAATCCACCTTAGTTGTGGTCTCTGTCAAGCCAACTGCTGGTAACACCATCATGTCAGCGTGTTGATATGAATGACTGCGAAAATCACTGCCGGCGGGCATAACACGGCAATGTCTGAAACAAAAGACGTTTCAGTAGTATTTCCGTATAGCAAATAGTTCTGTTATCACAGGAAGCCATATTCACGAAGTTCTACCTCTTATGGCATAATTTATTATTTATTGCTTGTTGTAGTTGTGTCGTGAAATCCGCTCAGTTCATTGACATATTGCGTACTCGATCCTCCTTCATTCCCTACTTACTTGTCTCTTTTCGTTTTTTCTTCTTGGTTTAGATTCTAGACGTTAAATTATAAACATTTTTGGAAATGCTTTTTTGTTCTAATGACCCTTTGACTATTTTGCCAATTTTAACGTTTTTCTATTTATCGTCACGACATTGTTGAAAAGTCCTTACATTACCCCAATAAATCTAGTACTGAAATTCAGAGAAGTTTTGTGAATGAGATTACAAAACTTTGCAAAACAGCGTTTTAGGTCATGCAATTTTCGTTCACGCCACCATCCCTTTTTCAGGCAATGTTAATAACAGGTAGGCTAGCTCCATTATTTAATAAAACAGGGAAACCGCATAATTGGCAAGACCACGTGGCGAAAAGCTGTGTTTGGATTTCGGGGAATGCCCTTAAAAAACGAAGTAACCGGGAAAGACATGAACACACCGTGAAAAACTGCAAACGCCAGTGACATTTCATGACCTAACTTTGTAACTAGCTTATACCGGTTTTAAAGACATTTACTTCAGCTCACAAAGAAACAGGTAGATATATTTTCAACAACTATTTAAAAAAAAGTTATACGCTAATTAGCAACCGCAGCACGGCGAAAAAGCTCGTTAAGCATAAATGGCAGTATGACAAAGCATTAACTGCATCGGAATTTTGTCAACCACAATTTTGTACACACTTCTTTTTATAGAACTTTGCCTGCTTAATGGTTTAATCAGCAGTCACGATGATTCATCAGCATAGTTATCGATAGAGTTTAATCACCGAAACTTTACACTAACATTGAGAGTTTTAATGAAGTTTTCAAATATGCCATAATAGTGTGGCATTATAGGCCTAAGTAAGCTTTAAAGATGGCGCAAGTTACATTCTGTACTTTGGTAACAAATTCCAACTTGATAAGTTGAAGCATGAATCCAATAAAGTGTATTTGTCGACTACAAAGTGGGCCTATACTTATACATATTATTTTTTGTTTAGTAACTATAGGATTCAGTTTATTGTATTTTTTACTAATTGCATTTCATTTAAATGTTTGGGTCCTGTAGATATTCTCCATCGTTTTCTTTTTATTTATTCACTTGCTTCATGTCTAAAACACCACGTGCCGCTATTGCCGTTAACTTCTCGTGACTTTGCGGTTTTCTGAGGGCAAAATCCGGTTTCGCTGGAATTTACGCGTTGCTTCACGCCTTTGTTGGAATAAGAAGACGCTATTTTTTGTCAAGCATTAATAAGCATTTGTCAAAGCATTAATTATGAATCACAACTTTTCTTTTAACCATAAACTATTTCAGGCATCTATATGATGATTAATGGAAACTATTCTCACTAAGACTGGATTAATTATAGGATAAATGAAAAATAAAAATCCACCTAATAACCTCCCTTTTGTGGGCTAAATCTTGAGCAGTGCCGTGGGTGACACCGATGGCGTTGAGGTTTTATCTCGATGAAAGGGTGAATGAAAAAGCAAAAATTTGACCTTTCGGAACCGTCGTACAAAAACATGAAGGTTATACTTTATTTTGTGCCTTTCTGTTGATAGTAAAGGTGAAGTGAGAAAATCCTTTTCAGGAAACAATTTTTATTCTTACTTCTTGTAGCCATAAAATGCATGAACAGTATTTTCAGAATACCACATTTGCGGTTTGGTACCTCTGCTTTCTCTGACGTATGAAGCTATTAATATATGTCACGCACGCAAAAAGCATTTCTTCGAAAACTCGATAATAATTTAAACCATTTGCCGCCGGTGGCCAAAGACAGAAAAAAAAAACTTTATGTTGGCCATACTGAAATTTATCACTAAACTTCTTTCTTAAGAGTGTTGTATCAGTTTGTGACGTTTGTCAGAAAAAACTGAAAAATTATTAAAGATCACTTTATGACGGTAAAGAAGTACAAGTTTATTATTTGATATGATACGATCCGAACGTAAACTAACTGACAATAGATTAATATTAACTTTTTAACAATAACACTTGCACAACAACAATAACACTTGCACAACAATAACACTTTTTAACACAACCTTGTAATTGCATGGCTCCATTTTATGACCACGACAATCAACAAGAAGATATTGTATATGGTTAAACTTATCAACATCCTACATCACTATGACGTGTTAAATTTTGAAAAAAGAATTGAAATTTTAACAAATGACTTACTGTTTGGAATGCTTTTATAAGGTTTTATCTAGTTAATAACGCAGAAATGTTCAATTATAGAATGTGAAAAACTTCGTTGCGTAACCAGTGTTCGAACGAACGGCATAAATCATTTCCAAGATGTTTTTACATGTTAAAGTCTCGTATATCGCCCGCAGATCAAATTACGGTTTAAGTCCAATGACAAAATGTGGATTTTTTGGTGAATCACTAAAACGCTGAACTATAATGCTGATATTCCAGCATCTAATGGCGTTTATGTTCAGCACAAATTTATACTCTTATGAACTCTCTTAAACAGCTCATTGATCTAATCAAATGTTCTAATGTTGCTTACGCGCTATAGTGAGACAAAAACGATTTATTGCAGTGAGTTATGTTTCGGAGATTAAACTACAACATATCTCACTTTGATCAATAGTGTGTTGTAGTCACACGTATAAAGTTTTTATATATTATCACACTTTCACTGCGCAATAAATAGTCCAGCATTTTCTGATAAAAAAATGTTCAATCTCTCATCTGATTAAAATTCATTGCACGTAAACCGACTTTTATTTATTCTGTTTTGAACGAACTTATCAGACGCAAAAACTTTCGAGATCTAAAACAATTCCTTCAAGGATCAACATAGTTTAAACATGTTTCAAATATTGCAAACTTGCTTTGTTTTTGTAAAATATGATACACTTTTTGTGCAAAGTGCAAAATTTTTTATATTATTTGTATGAAGGTTTTATGCTTGGGTAAATAGACTGTATGAGTGAGACCCAACTGAAAGTATTATTTCGCAAGTAATTTTTTTAGAAAATCATGTTTGTTTGTACATTGCGCTAAAACATTTTAAAAATTTAAAAACGTTCAATAGTGAAAGGTTGCATAATCTGAATGCCTCGGTGTTTTGAAAGGTAACAAATTACCCAACGTAACGCAAAATGTAGTTTGTAATTATAAGTAAGTTATTACAACCAACATAGCCACAAAGTTCAAAGCCTATTGAGGTTTTTGTTATATTCTAAAATGTCAAAGAAAAAAGAGGAGATCATCAAAGTGTTTGACAGAATTAACAACCTTTACATTATGTTTACAATTTGTCGATTTCTTCGAAAGTTTGGGATCATATCTTGTATATACACGCCTTGTTATCGTCCGTTACGCCCTCATTGATGTAGCTTCATCGGACAGTTCTTCACAGGCTTACACTATTTTACCAACAACAGCTAAACCGTCGCACCCACAAGCTTGGAATGGTAGCGCTTGGTATTTATAAACATTACTTTCTTTTTAATACAGAAATGTTTTCTTCTTACGGAAATAACTTTTTATTGATTTCTAATCAAGGTCAATGACCGATTACAGCGTTCTTGGTTACCCATACAGCCACCTGACTTTTAATTGTCACTTCCCGTGTCAGCATTTTGTTGTGGTTTTATCATTAGGAAAAAAATTAATGAAATGGAGAGTTATAATGTTTAATTTATATTAACTCGAAAAGAAAAAAGCTTCGTTACTACTACTACCAAACCACAAATGTAAACAAACTTTAGTGTATATGACAAGCGTTATTTGGTTTATGATTCTGCAATGTGAGTTTCAAGTTTGAACTTGATGGTGAGGTCAAGATTCAACACAAAACGTGTAGATGTTGGTGATATTTTAACTCTAGGGAGCCATCTTACGGAGATAAATAACTTACATTTAATGACAATCACAATAAAAGAAACTAATTTTAAATTTTAGGTATTATCCACTTATGGTATTAACTGCATAACTTAGTAACACAAATCTTTGATACTTTTTCCGTTCAAATTTAAAAAATATACAACAGCTATAACCCTTTTATAGTTATGGCTTTTTGAACGTAAGGGTTAGGTCAGAGTTGCCAATACAATATAGAAGCATTTACAAATACAATAACGAACAGTCATCACAATACAAAGTTTTCTCCGCCTGGTGTCAGTATATAACCACTAATTGAGTTTTTCTTGCAATGTTGAGATTGATATAATAGGATAAAATAAGCTAATTCTATCTATTCCACTCAACTATAGTCTCTGTGACGCACCCAACCACCATACAGCGACTAAGAATTAATGGAAAAAATGTCAAAAAGCAACTCCATTGGTAAGTCTGCGTACAACTGCTGTATACCGGCGTGAATCCAGTCACCGGTTCACTGGTTACTTTTTTAATTATTCTTATTCAAAACGCGAAGCTGGTAACAGTTCTCCGGTTACTTATTCGCAGTTAAAGCTGGTTATTGGTTCCTGGGTTATAATTATTAAGTTACTAATTAGCAGTTCAAGTGGGTTAGCCAAGACCCACAATTGCAAACATCAGGATTTTAATTAGAACCATAAAATTTAAGCTCAATTTAAAAAACTATACTAATTTATTTAGATTCATATAAATGAAAGTTAATTAAAAAACATTATAAAAAAATGAAAACAAATTTTGAAACATTAAAATAAAACCATATAAATTCAAGTTAATATATATCAAACCAAACGTTGTTTATAAAAACTAAAACAACTTTAAATAGCGAAATATCGTAATACCTTATCAACGAGCTCGACAACGTCGCTCGTAGCATATTCTTGACTCGGTAGTTCAGTAGTTAGATCATCGGATTTGCGATTATGTTAGCTGGTTTCGCTCGGTAATATCGACAAGCTTGCCTCTACACATTTCGAAGGTATGTTAAAAATGTTATTTTATAGGAAACGGAACATTTCTGGAAAGTTGTGAGCTTATCGTGTTGGCCCCCAACATTTCCGTTCTTATGATGGCAAGCCAAAGAATAGTTTTACCTCGGTGCTGCGATTTTGGTAGAAGTCGATTAATCAGTCTTACAAAATTGCCAAAGCTGAAAGTATCTCTGCCGTTTAATTTAGTCAGTTTATTATAAAAATATTGGGAATTTTTAATTAATGTCAAATTTAGCAGATGCCGGCATTTAAACCTATTACTCTGCAAAAAAATACACCAGTTAAGCGGCAAAATTGCCAATAAGATCAATTCCCGAATATTTGGTGCAAAATCAATTTATATAAATTATATCAAATTTAATGAACCGATGCAATTTTATGTGACTTTCAATATTTTAATTTATTTTAATTTTTATAAACAATATTTGGTTTTATGTAAATTAATTCCAATCTTTTTGGGTTTATTTTAGTTTTTTTTAAATTGTTTTTTAATTAACATACATTTATATGTATCTAAATAAATTAATATGAATTTCTTTATTGGACTTAAATTTCAGTTAAATTTTATGGTTCTAATTGAAATCCTGATGTTTTCAACAGATAGCAAGTGGTTTTAAGGGTAACCCACTTGAACTGCGAATAAGTAACTGAATACGTAACCAGGGAACCGGTAACCAGCTTCATCTGCGAATAAGTAACAGAATACGTAACCGGACCGCTGGGGAACTGTATCCAGCTTTACGTTTTAAATAAGTAATTAAATAAGTAACCAGGGAATCGGTGAATGTCTTTACGCCGGTATGCTGTCTTAAAAAAGTATAAAAGCACGACGAAGTAGATGACACTATATGCCAAGTGGAACTCTATCTGAACTAGTAGTTTGATGACTAAACTTCATTCTTTTGCTTTACATTGTATTTGCATTTAACATAGTCGTGTCGTGTTGTGTTTCAATAAATGTTATTGTTGCGAAAAAGATGTTGAGCTTAATAACTGAGAATTTTATAATGACTACGTAAAGTTCAGAAAATTTCTGGGATGTGTGAAGCCCAAGCGCGAAGGCTCGGTACGAAAATTACTAAATTCAAACGTGCTCACCAGTCCGAGCTTTACTGTCAAGTTTAGTCAAAACTTAACTTTTTATGTAAATAAAAAAGTAATGGATAATAAGATTCAGATAATTCTTTTCAAAGAAAAGATAAAAATTTATACTTTTTCCAATTTGCTGACAATCTCCACGAGGTTCGTTACTTGTGATGCTGGCTCTGTTTGATACTTCACATTAGCCAAACGCCACATAACTTCGCAGTAAATAATCACAATAAGAGAGAATCGGTTCGTATATGAAACATGCATGTGCACTGTGGTAAAGAAACTACGAAGTTGTTTGTTCTACAGTACGTTGTAAAGAAAGTGTAACCATGGTCAAACTTAACCAAATATAGCCAATACTTTGAAGGCAAATTTATTCTTGTTTTAGTATTTGCTACCAGTGGCAGTTGCATGTTTGTGCACTTGCTGTACCTTATCTGTTATTAAATTCATGTGCGGTGCGCATAATGTCACGCGTAACTAAGATTATTGTCATGGCTTTTATCTGTTAAATGGTTTCAAATATTACATAACTACAAAAGTATTGGGAATCAATTTTTTTTGTTTTATTATGACCAGTCTTGCCTACAGGATCACATACAGAAAATATTCATATTTCTAGAAACCGAGAAAAATTGAGTAAAACGGAATGTATAGGGCAGTGGTCGGCAAACTTTTTTACGATGGCCCAAATTTTCACTTCATTAGTAAATGAAGGCCCAACGTTACATGCGAAATATACTTAATGCAGTAAATATTACTAGCTCTCCACTAATTTTAATGTGCTTTTCTTTTTTTCGCAGTAGATATTATTTTTTAAAGCTATTAGGAAAAGTTTAGTTAAATTTTCATCTAGTTACGTGCTTTCCACAGGTTTTAGCGATATACGGTAACCTGCAATTAACAGACAGTTAGCAAATGAAAATACACTCGCATCACTAATGTTGAGTTGTATTGTGGCCTAGAAACTAAAACGTGCATTGTTTTGTGCAAGCGTAGGTTGAAGTTCCGCTAGCTGAATATAGCAGTCAGTTCCTAGGGAACTGAAGGATTAGCATTATGAATAAAAATAGGCTTGGATTCTCAATATGACGTAGCAATTACTGCTATGTGAGTGGGGAGTTATGGGTTGTGTTTTCCAGATGTTTGACGTTATAGCTGTAGTTAACCTTTACTTAAGATAGAAATAACATCAAGAAGTGGATTGCTAGCGGTCCAAGTTAACCACGCTAATAGAAAAAAGCTATGAAACTATCACTCAGCCCACATTAACAGGATTTACAGGATGCAATATGCGGCCCATTATATTTTGCTTGAAGGCCCACATTTGGGTCGCGGCCCACAGTTTTCCGACCACTGGTATAGGGCAAAGGTGTCTAAAGCAGGGGTTCTTAACCTTTTTCTTTTCATTACCCACTTCCGCTACTTAATAAACCTATATTCCCCACATACTTTTAAAACTGACTGAAAAATCAAAATGAATCCTAGTGACCTGTGTGACATATCCCAAAGCACAATGGTATTTAACAAAAAGAACAATTTCAATGAGAAGAATAGCATTAAAGAACGTTTACGTAGTTTCAAACAACGTCAATGCGATTTTTGTTCTTGCTTTTCAGCGACGATCGAGTCAATGTCAGGCTCTAATTTTGAGATTGCACAACGCAAATCTGATTCCAGATTTAACATTGTGTTTCGTTACCCACTTGAAATCCTCAAATTCCCCACTAGTGGGTAATTACCCACAGGTTAAGAACCCCTGGTCTAAAGTCTAAATAACGACGCTCTAATCATGCTCATACAATAATTATGGCGAACTTGTAACCACAACTTATTTCAATCAGGTTTGCGATGTGCGATGCGTGAATGCCGAAAGTCGATCGACATTCACATTGTATATTAAAAAGCACAAATTGATGTTCACAAAAGGAACAAAGCTCTCGCATATGTCGCAGACAAAACGCAAATTCTTTTTGACGTTTTTCTATTTCACTATCTGCATTATCTGTCTCATTTGTATTATTTCTGCGTGGGTGGGGTGGATATCATTTGACACAGAGTAGGCTGGTAAGCTGATAAAATCTGATAAAATCAAAATACATCAATATAAATTGCCTACGTATTATTATTGTGTTACATAGGATAAAAACCCTGATTTCCGGTATATTGTGAATACTTTTTCCGTTTTCTCCCAAATTGTTTCATGTCTACATCAATAAATCAGACCATATATTTTTTATGGCTGTAATGAATATATCTAACTTCCACAAAAGCAAAGCAGCGTGTTGGAACTCTTCAGTATTTTATCATTCTATTTGCAATTTATTTTATCGTGTTTTAAATCAAAATCAACGAAGCAAAAGGACACCTTAAAGTGTACAACTGCATTCCTCCCACCTACGCTGTGTTATGGGTGATTTTAAATGAAAATGCCTGCAAGCACTGACGAAGGACTCTGAAAGTGGCATCAAAGATCTGCCCACGCGATCTTAGATATTGATCGGCTCGCTATCAATAAAAAAGATCAGTATTTTCAAGCACAACTTACTGACCTGCAATGTTATAGAAAGGGGAGAATCGTAACGTAAGGTTTGAAATACAAGGTTTCCCAAACTTGTTTGTTATATGCTGGTTATTTCGACCTTGCTATAACATAATCATGCTCTAACTAACTAAACATTTCAAACTGGTCCACGGTAAAATCGAAAAGACGTTTTGTTTGCCAGCAAAAATTGATATTAAGTTTGTTTTTGCGTAGGACATGTATAGTGATAGCAATGGCTGGTCATAGTTTCTTGCGTCGTTAGCAGCATGCAGATGGAGCAGTATTTTGTGCTCTTATGTAATACGCAGTCTACCATTTTTTATTTTCTTGTCATTGGGGCGATGGAGATAAAACAAGAAAAATGCCAGTTGTTGTAATGTACTGGAAGGAAGTGGCAACGCCAAAGACTTTAAATGTGCATGAAAATAATGGGTGGTATTAAGTTGCTCGTAACAATCAACTAGCACGGTCACTAAAACCAATGGTAATCGTGGTGTTTTTGTTATGTAGCCTAACAATTAAACAAGCCAAAATATTTGGTGGTTTAGCTCAATTTAAAGGGACTTCTCTGGAATTTTAATTCTTTGCATGAATTTCATAACGGAATTTTATGGCTTTTACTGTATTATAACCAAGATCAATATAAGACAACCCCTGTAATGCGAGCCGAATTAATCCGGGAATTTTCACTTTCTGGTGCGTTGCGTTGTCTTTCAACTGCATAATTCATACCTTTTATTTCAGCTGCAACTTCCTCTAAAATATATCATAAAAGTCGGTAAGGTAGCAAAATGAATCTGTGTACATGATATATGATATATGGCTATATGCCATTATAATAGCTTTTGTTTTATTTTTCGTACCATGAGCCAGAACAGCGACAGGACGTAAGACTTTTGTCAGGCACTCCAGGGTTCTGGCACCTGACTGACTGTTAGTCATTGCAAAAAGCAAACAATATAACACACGAAAACAAAAACTTATATTGTTAGCGTTTTAAATTCATGTAATCCACACCATACAATCATATATACATCCTAAAGAATAATTAAATATTTTATAACCAAAGAAAACAATTTAACAAAACTGGCAGACAAGATTTGTGTTTGAACGTTGGCCAATGCAACTTAATAGCCTGCTAATAAATTAGCATTTCACATTTTCCATTCAAAACTGTAATTGTAACTTTTGTGAAAGGTGTAAACTAAAATTTAGATTGGCTTTATTAAAACAACACTTTTTTCCCTTCTAATTACTTTTTAACAACGATGCGAGATAAAACACAAAACATTGAAGATAAACATGCCACGCCGCTTATCAAGTCGTCAGTAATCTTTTTCCAAGATTTTAGCTTGTTGAACGTTAACACTTGAGTTACGACAAACACCGATTCACCTACTGAAGGTATCCGCATAAAGCTGCAGACCAAGCATTGACATACAATATTACAGAATTTTCTGCCTAAATAGAATTTGAAGCATTGCTTCAGACAGTTTTACAACAATTCTTTGAATACGTTCCGCCTGCAGATGAAACCTTTATCGTCGAGTTGGTCAGCTTTCATTGCAATGTATGGAATTAATATTCCTAAAGAAAGAACTTAGTTAAGAATCCTTGACTACCCTTGTATTATAGTGTAGGTGTTCTTTCTGGGATATTAGATTAGGTTGTTATTGAAGCTTGGGACGTAAAATTATTATTACATAAACTATTTGTGTTTAGTGAAAGACCTGTCCGCGCTATTGATCGGTAGACTTCGTTGCTTTCGCAATACTATTCATATGAAATTTTGTTGACCTTGTAGTGGCCGCAGTTGATTTAATCGGACCGCTTTGGGTTTGAGGCCACCATAACCCACACAAGGGAGAGTGTAAAGCAAACTTTGTATAGAACAACACAGAAATGGAATTATTGTAGGCCTACGTCTGTACCTTTTATTTATTTTAAATAAATCTGTTTGTAGCTTTGTTAAACAAAGATTTAGTGTAAAAGCGCAAGTTAAAAGTTATACAATAACAAACTGTTGCAAAGACATGTGCTGTTGCTTCGTACCAAATAGAGAGAAAACAACCGCCAGTTCATTTTAAAATCTTACACCGAAGAACTAATTTTTTCTCTTGTTGAAGATTGACTGCAAGTGGTTCTCTCTTATCGCTGATTCTAGCAGTTCCTTTACCATTTCTTAGCTTGAACTGTTTCCCGTAGCGGCCTGGTACAAGAGGTTTTCCGCCTTGATTCTAGACTAGTGATGGCGCAAACTACTGAACACTTCTTATGTTTGTTTTGGATCAGCCAGGTAGAAGTTTTGCCGGACGCTTTTAGTTTGTCAATTTCGTTTGTAATAAACGCAAAATATTTCTGAGCTTACCAAAGGTTTATAAAAGGACTTGGGCGGCGAGTATAAAGGAGACCGTGCTGTGAACAGATTTGGCTCATACAGCCATGTACGACTTACTTACAGCATATTTGTCTATGAAGCTAAAGATGTCGTCAAACTATTTTTGCTGAAATTAAACAAAGGATGAGCGGTTGTTTTCTCGTATTAAGTTTAGCTTTATTTGCACTCGAACAGTTTGGACTGTATTAGCAAACAGTGTTGAGTGGTTTTCAACGCAAGACGTTTTGCAGGTCTCTGATTCAAAGCCTGATTTTGTGAAATGCTATAACTCGAAAGCTTGTAAACTAGCCGTCCTGACGTTAAAATACAATTTTGCTCGTTGGATGTTACAAAGTATGATTGAAAGTTAATGCCATTTGCTAGAAATAGGCTACAGTCCCGTTCTTTGTGCAGCACGTTTTCTTTGCTTGTTAAGTTGAAGAGATTAACAAGAATATTGGATTGTTTTGTGTTTCGGCTAAAACTTGTTGACAGCCGTCAATTAATACATCTTTATACATACCGTCATTTATACAAGTATATGTGGCGTGCTATTGTTTTGAGAAGGTTCGATTGGTGAAGTACTATAAATACAGCGCAGCTATAGACGGTAAAAGTATACGTTAGTCGAGGTTAAATTTTAAGTACAGTAGGCACAGAATGACTTCTATGGTTTTCTTGGCCGTTTTCGGCTTCGTTATAATAGGCAGACCAAACATACTTACTTACAGCTAGTACAGTTTAAAAGACTTAGTTATTATTTTTCGGTGAAATGGTACGAATTTCATTTGTGAAAAACATTACTGCATATACCGTAAACGAGAATAGTTTGTACGAATATGCAAAAGTCAAATTGGTTTTCTTAGCTGAGCTGGAGTTTATTAAAATTAGTGCATAGATTGTAAAGTTTTGTTTGTTCTGTTTTCAGTTTACACAAACCACTAAGTAGAAAACATATCGACAACCGGATAATCAGGATAAAGTCATGATCATAAGATGCGTACCTCTTTCGGAAAAGTCAATTGGTGCCACAAAGCACTGGTTTAGTTTGGCTTGTAAAATGGATTTGAAACCTGTTATTTAAAGTCATTGACCCAGAAACTACCTTCTGTTAGATGTACTGTTTTACTCGGTTTGACAGTGTTACTGGCAAATGTTGCAATGGTCCACTGATGATTATCAGGAAATTTGTTTTTTCTATCCATTTTACAGCGTGTAGGCCCGCTTTAGTTAAACGAAAGGTTAATACGTAAAATGTTCTAAGCTGAACAAAGTAACAATGGTAATCAGCGTGGGAATAACCTGTTTCTGTCTAACAGTGGCGGTCAGCTTCGCTAATTCGCAGCCATTCGATTTTTCTACGGACTGCATATCATGGGGTACTTTGATAACAAATTCAGTGTTGACCGCATCCGTATCTTATTTCGCTGATCACCCACGGAATGAGGAAAAGGCAATAAACCCAGAGGTTATTAAGCCGCTTACACCTGCCAAAGTGTTCCAAGCTTATTATGGAGACGGCGCTTCATCTTCCGAGTTTAAGGCCGCTATCTTGGATCTCGTTTATGCTCCTTCTCCAGAAAACATCAAAGAAGACCGGAACCGCATCCGGAAGGATATCAAGTGGCTGGCCAATGCGGGAAGCTCTGATCTTGCGCGGACGAAGATGGGAACTCTAATCGCTTCTGTTGTAAAAGATTTTGCTGGGGAAAGCCAAAGTTGGTTGCAAGATAAATGTCTGCCGTACTCCGCATCATCCGATGCTTATAAAGCGGTTGGAGTCGAATTTGCGAGGTATGGAATCAGAATCTTTTTCGGCGGACTTAGGAAGGTCTTTTCAAGACTTAAACTGAGCGACGATGATTTCTCACCTTTTATTTTTTGTGAATGTTTTAAGACTTTTTAAAATCTATTAAAAATCCTAAATATAATTGCTGTATGGAGAATGAATAAACTGTGAATGTATCTTTTTAGACTCCGCAATGAGATTGGCGAATCCCGTTACGCCCAGTTTCTTGGAACTGGAATAGGATCCACGTTGGCGTTTGTTATTGACGACACAGGAAGTATGTCTGGTGAAATTTTAGCCGCAACAAAAAGATCTAAGGTAAAAAGATTTGTGAAAAAACTTACTTTAGTTGCTCGCAATTTTCATCATAAAACTTTGGGAAAAAGCAATTTTATTGACTTCTTTAATTAGAAAAAAGGGACGCGTTTTTGACTTTTTACAATAGTTTTGAATGAAAATTTTTTACGTCGACTTTATCCGTAACTCATTCCGTTTAGAATGCTACTGACGGAGAAATGCTTTGCAAATCATGTCTTGATAAAGATTAATAATTAATTGATTATTCCATTTTAATTGACAGAATATAATCGACCACTTGCAAAACTCGCTGGATCGTCCTCAAGATTTTGTGCTTGCGCCATTCAACGACCCAGAGGTTGGACCACTGACCGCCACCAAGGATGCTAAGGTTTTCAAGAAAGCTCTTGACAAGTAATAGCTTATCTTATACCATCTAATGCAAGAAAAGAATAGATTACGGAATTAAAGCAGTGGCTTGGAAAACCAGACTTATTTTACTTAAATTGCGTACCATGCTCTACTACTCAGAAACATCGTTGTTGATGCGCGAGTCAGACTTTTCGACTTGTTTACCACATAGACGTTCTGCTTTCTTAGATTGAGGGCTCATGGCGGCGGCGACCAACCAGAACTGTGTTTAGGCGGAATTCAACTCGCTTTAGAATCAAGTCGACCTGGTTCCACCCTTTACGTCATCACAGACGCTGACGCAAAGGACTATAAACTGCAGGTCAGTTTGTGAAATGCTGGGTATGGTCAGGTAATAGTTGAATTTTTATTTGGTCACTGAATAGACGTTTCTATAGTAAGCATACCTGTCGCACTTTTTGTCGCTTGCCAATATTTGGTGTCGATCATTAATAAATTGTGTTTCTTTGTATTCAGGACAGCGTGATCGCTGAAGCGAAACGCAAAGGTACTGTTATAACCTTTATGCTGACCAATGACCTTTCATACTGCTCTAGAAGTTCAAAAGAAAATTATAAAACGTGCATAAACCTCTATCGGCACATTGCGAATGAAACCGGGGGAAAAGTATGTGACGTGTTTTAGAGTTCGTCGCCCTGTAGGCTTTTCACCACTGTACTGTACGTATTTGCACAATAACCGGCGTTTGACACTATTTTTATAGATAAATGTCTCACGTACCTTATTTAATATTAATACTGTATATTCGCAAGTTATACAGTAATACCTTATCTCCAACAAGCTTTTGCATATTTCAGGTACTCGTTGTTTCGCGTTCAGCAATTTTTCAAGCAACCGAAATCATTCAAACTGGAATTAAACAGGGCTTGGTAGTTGTGAAAAAAGTTCGGGTTGTAAACGGTAAGGAAAGTTCGCTACCAGCTACTAGTTGAAATGCTCTTATTATTATCATTTCGTTATTACTCTCACAATACATAAACGCTAACGCGATGTAAACTGATACCACATGTTAAGTGCTTCATATTCCACAATATAAACCCCAACGGCATACAACATTGACTTTGTATTCCGCAGGCGAAAACCGTAGAATTCGATTTCCCGTTGACCATACTATGAGCGAAGTTATAGTAGAGGCGCAGGGGGAATGTGGAACCCTTCAAGTTCTCCACGAGAAAACATCTGTTTCGGCAGAGCCGTGAGTTTGGTGCTATCTACTTCTATTATAAGTTGCTGTGTTTTGCCACTTTCAAATAATTTTCTTGCCAGAAGGTTTAAAATCTCCTTAGTTAGATATTTCCTTTTGTTTTAAGTTTCCATTTTCACGCTTATACTCACTCGTGAACGCCACGTGATGTTCAATTTATACCTAACGCATAGTAACTTGTATTTTTTGCAGAAATTGTTGTTCTTTGCGTAAGAGTTTGGTTTGTTATTGTGTTTATTATCGATAGTTTATCTGAGAACGATTGAAGTATAATTGCACCTTGACTGCACTTGTTCAAAAGGGAAGAAATCTATTGTAGTTAACAAACAATTACTAAACTTACCTGGTATTGACAAACAATTAATGGCAGTAAATACTGATTTTTGACCTCGTAAACTACCGAATGCGTTTTCTTTGTGCATTGGATACTGTTACTGTACTAGGGGACCATAGTACAGTCTTATTATATTATAGTCCTAAAACATTGATCCAGCGCTGAAAAGATTTTACAACACTTTTTTATTAAAATCAAGAACGTTTTTATTAAAAAGACTGCCCAAAGCAGATGTTTTTCTTTCACAGTAAATATGCGATATATCGCAACCAATCGGGTGTGAATTTAATACTTTTGGTTTCCGATATCATCTGTTTTGATATTTTTAGCAAAACGCTTTGCTTTTGTTGGCCGTTTCCTGCTGACATGTACCCGTTGCGTACGGAGGTGATCCTTATGCTTGTTTTCGGCAACGTGTTATACTGATAACAAGTTGTTCTTTAGGCCGTTAACACCAATAAGAACATCAATCAAAACTTTCAACTGTCTGCTTTATGCTTGTATAACATGATTCATTATCAAATCCACGCAATGCCGCTGTTATCTTTTATAGCAAAAGTAATAAAAAATAAATTAAGTCTTCAAAGACTAGAAGATATTTAGTAACAGCAATTTTTGCATCTTTTGCAGAATCGGTGATCTTTATTCCGTATCAATAGCGGTCGACAAACAGTATGGCGAGTGGACGGTGAGCTTAGGCGGCTACAGCGCCTCATGCGATATGACAATATCGTCGAAGTCGACTTTGGGATTTTTACTAACCCTTGGGACCGGAAATAGCAAAGATCTTGCCAACTTTAAGGTATGCAGGGGAATGCCGGATTGTTTAAGCGTTTCAATAATTTTTAGACATGTTAAACTTTTTCAAGTAACATTGATGCGGGCATGGCTTTATACATTTAGCAGCACTATTTCAATGCTTAACTTAGGCCTATATTGTGTCAATACTTATTAGTTTTACAAACATAACCTCGGTGTGTTGAATTGAAATATTGAAACAATACTGTGCGCTTGACATTATGAATAATTGAATACACTCAAACGACCAAGTAATTACGTAGACAAACCTTTCGTAAACGTTATTTATAATGATTTTCTTTATTGCCTGAATCTTAACAGGGAGGTTATTGAATCATTTTTGTGGGTGGTAATTATATGTTCGGACACATCGTGCTATTTTTCAAGTTTGCCCTTTACGTTACCTATAGTCCAACTTTCCTCGAATTAGGTGTTACACAGTAATCCATCTCCACTGGACCACCTTGGATTGATGTTAGACTTCTATGGACTTGAATCCAGCTCCGATTTTGGTCCTGAATATCATTCCGGTGCGGGATCCGACACCGTTTCCGATTTTAACAAGGTGGCCACTGTTCGGTTTTTAAACGAATTTGGTTCCGACGTTTTGACCCCGATGCCTGTAAAAACGGAAGCAAATCAACCGATTGGCTCTTTGAGAAAGTATGCGGCTGTAGAAGGAATGGACAGTCAAGGTAAACTTAGTTTTTCTCAATTGTGGAAAAATACTTTTTGCCTGTCGTTACATTTTGCGTGGTTCCAATAAAACCCTTTTTCCACAGGTCAGCTCTTAAGTTCTGCTTTACGGTTAAAAACAAAATTTAAATCATCAGTATGAAGAACAATATTTTCGTTCTTTGTTTGAACGTTATGGACGCCATGACAATGATTTTCTAAGAGCGTTGTTTCTAGTTTTTTGTCAATAATAAAATTAAGTTACACAACAGTTGTCGAAATACATTGCATAGTATACTAAACAGCTTTAGGCCTAAATGTGTGGATATAATCGCCCATTAATGGAACATATCAGTGAATTAAAACCTCCGATTGATATTAGACTTTGATGGATTGGATTCCGATTCACACCAGATGACCAATGGTCGGTTTTTGAATGAATTCGAATCCGAAAGTCTTACTCCGACGCCTGAGAAAACGGAAATCAATCAGCCGATTGATACCTTAAGAAAATTCTTTCCGAAGGGTATTGGCGGGAAAGAACCTTTTTATGTGGCAATAGAAGGAATAGACAGTGAAGGTGAAGTGATACTTTTTCTCTTATCTATCCTGTTTTGACTAAAGATACACGTCGAATTAATATCTTTACATCGCAAACTATACGTTGTGTCCATCACTTGTCACGCCTGAACCACGTTATGCAAAACAAAAAAGTTTTCTGGCAAATTCGAACGAGCCATAAAGGATAAATACACGAGTGATACTATCGAGTTTTTAGTTGTTGATCTCGCGAAACCTACATGAAAGACTATACCAATATAATATCTTAGGAAAGGTGTTCAGGGAATAACACTTGCCGCTTATAACCGCAGCATTTTGGAATGTTATAAGGTCATTTGTAAAGGGCGGCATTGCTTCTCATTTTTCGCTCCACCGCTTTATTGTCAGCAAGTCGCATGTGCAAATCGTAGCATCATCTGATATGAGCTGTTGGTACAAAGACGCTTGAATAGTTTGAAATGGGGAAGACGTTTGATGTTAAAAGATATGCGTGAAGTGCCTCCCCAACTTCAAAGGAAATATTTGCTTTTATTTGCGCACTCATAAAATGGTATAAAGTAACCCGTTGACCGTTTCATTATCTTGACGCGGTCGAACCGAAAGATTTCAAGTTTTACCGACAAATCTTGCTATGGCAGGCTTACCAATTCTCTTGCTGGATAGTGAAAATTAGTAAAACGTCGATTCTTTTTTAACTTTGCTATTTGATCTTACTGTGAAAAGTTGGTAGTAGTAATTTATCACGTCATCACCTTTGTGAGGTGTGCGGTCAAAAGCTCTGTCGCTTATTTTTGCCATGATGAAACATCATTTAAAAACCGTCATGCTTGAAATGCAAATTCGGCCTTGTACGAACATGTTTTAAATAACCTTACCGATGCGATAAACGCCCGTCCACGTATCAAAGAAATGTTTGCCTTGCATGCAACTCCTAAGCCTTTTGATAAGTTCGAGGGTTTTTCAAGCACTTAATTTGCAAATTGGCACCGGCATTTTTACGGTTGAATTTTGAGTTGTGCAAATTGAAAACGATGCTTATCTAGCAAAATGTGCTTCCCACGGGCCAGCGCTAAGCTCTGCTAAAAGTGCATAAACAAAATTTTTATTGTCATCACGGAAAGCAATTGGTATATCAATCCTTTGAAGGTAATGGACACCAAGGCGACGATTTGCTAAGTGTTTCGCTTATTGTTTTGGTCAATGATTCAGAGAATTCCCACAGCAATATATTTCCCACAGCGAAATACACTATATTTATTCAACAGCTTTGTATGGTTCGCCAAATATATCGTTACACAATTGCACGTAAATGAACCAGGTGCTTGTCCACATCTTTATTTCTTAAGTTCTTACTGACTCAACGCTCGGAGACTATTGTTACAGTTCTTCTGCCAACGACTGGTCACACACAATAATAAGAGCGGCAGCTTCTTGTTACTTCTATATGGGGTCATGGAGCGGGGTTTTATGCGTCAGTAAACGTGCATGCAGAATATTTCTTTACTAATATTATGTAAATTAACCTTGACTTTCCGAAAACAACATTTTGACTTAACGGTAGTCTTATCCTAGCACGTTTGTAGAAATATGTTGTTGGGTTGATCTAAGAACAAATTCACTCTAGAAAAAATATTTATTTGCGTGAACGTAGCGTGAAATTAATGTTGGTTCCCACACGTTTTCAAGCTTGAAAAAGTTCAATTTTCTGGTAACAGTCACAGCTACTTTATCACGTAAGTGGGTAACTTCCCGAAGTAATTTATTTTGCTAACGACAGCGGAACTGTTAGAAACCCTTTGTTACATTTCTGCTACAAATCATCTCTTTTGTGAGATGTCCTGAAACTGCTGACGTGTTGTATCGCTGCAAGACAGGTTCCCAAAAATTTAGCCGCTAAATGCGGCTTGAATAGCCTATACAAAATGTCCTGAAAAACATTTATTTCGTGCACTCGTTTAATGATAATACCAGCGGCGCCGTTACCATGTCACTCAGTAGTAAATATGACCAATGATTTATTTAGATAAGATTTAGAAGCCCCATTGATATCTTTCGGAGCCAGTAAATAGGCCGAGAGCCGGTTGGGATCAAGCAATTGAAACGATTATCGTATTCAGTGTCCTACTTGTTTTTTTTAACTGAATACCATTTTCTACCCGTTTTATCAAGATAAGAAATTCTGATTTTTTGGTTGACTTGCATGCAAATGTAGTTGATACACTCAACCCTAACATTTCATCTTTCGTTCCAATAGAACGATTTTTAACTGCAACTGCAATTGAAAGTTTTAATTTTGTTAACGTTTTTTTGCTGTTACACATATGTTAGTTCATAAGGCCGCTATCTGTACAGGTTCTCCATTTACCCGGGTGATTCCCCGGCTCATAACAACAGCGAACACTGTAGTATCCTGTGATTTGGGCAATGTGGTGTTTTATCCAGGAGCAAATGTCAATGTCAACATCACCGTCAGTAACAATGGACCTAAAGTAAGAAGTTTTACCAGCTTATACGTAGTGCTTTTTTGTAATCAATGTACAATACGTAAGTTATACAGTATTTTATTACTCTGAATTCTAGGTGGTATGAAGAGACCAAAAATTAATGATATATAGTAAACAAAAAAATAGAACAAATGCTTGAAACAAAAGTTATACAAGGCTAAGAGGTCCTGCTTTATGGAAATTGCCTTTGCCTGCAAATACAGTACGCTGATTACTATGTGAGAGAAGTGTATAAGCGTCGCTACAAAGCACACGTTCCAGAGGCTTTGAGCATTTCATAAGTTTTTTCAAGGTCATTCAAACACAATATTTCTATTACCAGTGTATGTATTGCACAAACTGTGTCATATTATGAGCGTCATTTCTTAGCAAAGTGGTATTTTCTAATCAGTGCAATCAGTATATATAGAATCCATGCTTTATAATTCATTATTTTCCTGCTCGTTGTATACTTTCATGTTTGAAATCAATTTTTTAAGATTATCTGTTAAAATAATCAAATGTAGTTTTAAAAATATTGTTTGGGACCTCATCAAAGCTAATTTAGCAATAACTGAAGCACCGTATAAATATACAGTAACGTATTGTTTCACATGGGTGTGTGAAAATATTAAAACGTAACTTACCGATTACTTTTACGATGTTATGATACCCGTTGGCCCGTTTGTAAACCAGATATTAGTTCCGGTCATATACTGTTTAACATTTAACGTTGCTAAAGAATTACTGTTAAATCTGAAGAAGATTTTTTAAATTCATGAATTTGAATGAAATGGAAAAAATTGTTGAAATTAAAAAAATTATCTATACTCACGTAAGAAACAACAAAATAAAAATACCAAAGAAAAAGAAATTAAGTGACACGATTTTCAGCTTGACAAATATTCTTATACGCTTCAGTGCGCACCGACTTTCAGGTTTATATGAACTGGGCTACGTGATCTCAGCGATTCAAACATAAACGTCATACCGATATTTCTGAGTTTCTGTTTTGTTCTCCGTGGTGCAAACTAGCTTGTTTGCTGAGTTCACTGTTTTACGCTATGCCACCCCAAGCAATTTGCATCCTCAGTTTAGCTTGTTGCGTTGTTAGTAACACTATTTTACTTGCAGTTTGTTATGCGCTCCAGAAGGTGACTACAGACAAGTTATTACCAAATGTAGTTGCTGTATACTCATTTTTTTGTAGGATACTTTTGTATTTGGTGTCTCTGACACAAAAGGTTTTGCGATGAAGCGCGGTTCTTCATCGAAATTCATACCTAGCGGCGGCTCTACCATTTTTCCTATCAGGCTTTCAGCACCTACCAAAGCCAAAGACGGCGAGTCAACATCTGTTACAGTCACAGGTCCTACAAAAATATAATTTTAAAGCAAATCTGCACAAATTGTTCTTCTACAAACAAACTATACTCTGATTAGCAAGCATAAGTTTATTTATATTTGTTGCCACCTGAGTTTAAGAATTAACAATATTTATCAGCACGAGGAAGCCAGCATGGGTCTTTTCAGTATGCAGTCTGCAACGCTGTGGTGGGACAACGGAAACGTCCAAGAGTCGACTCACTCGCTATCAAAGGCGTAATTAATTCAAGGTATTTCTACTATAAATTCATTTCGCTATTAAATGACAATTTTGTCCCAGGTTCAGCATAACAGCCTGCGCTTTGCAGGTTTGCCAAAACCTTCGTGACGTCAGTTGTCACTAACAACGCTGACGTAGGTCGTGAGGCAGAATTTGAGGTCATGTTACCAACGGACGCCTTTATAGTTAACATGACAATGAAACTTGACAACGAAACTATAGTTGGTAAAGTAGATGAGAAGAAAAAAGCGAAGAAAGTATATGACAAGGTACCCATAAAGTTGTGTTAAACGGGTGCTGGGTAATTATGTATGGCAAGCCATACTAGACAAAAGTGAAAATATTTTCATGAAATGTATTGGGTAGGCCAAGCGGGACAAAAAACGCAGGATTCGTGGAGTGATGAGTTTGGATCGTTGTTGGCTAAAGTGAACGAAAACGTTTTAATTTGCAAAAGCTAGCGGCCGCAAGGTACTTGAAGACTGGGTTTAGGTTACAGGCTGTAACTTCATAATCCATAGTGGAAAGTGTAGCGCAGGATTCATGGACATGCACGGCGAACGTTTCTATCAGTATAGGCCTACGTGACGTTCCTGTCCACTTTGGCTGACAGCGATCCCAACCGACCACTCCACTCTTTGCTAACGCATTATCGTCCGCCATTACGCGTTTTTCGACTTGGCCAACCCAAAACATTACATGTAATAGTTTCACTTTTGTCCAGTATGGCTTGTAATAATTATGTGCCTGAACTGCATTATGCACTGGAAATTACATCTGACATGCTCTGTTGTTTTTCAATGCTTAATTTAGAAATAAAATTTAAGTGATTTCAAAATCATGTTCATAATATGCAATATCTAATGTACAACAAACCATTGCAGATTTGACGGTTAGCTATTTGTGCTGCTAATAATAAGAATAAATACGAATTTTAGTTAAAATGTCATATATTCTGTGTGCTGTCAGGCTAAAAAGACGGGCAAAGCAGCAGGTCATGTGGCTGTACGGGACGGATCATCTCGAGTTTATAAAACCAGCTTGTTTGTTGAGCCAAGGAAAACAGTCACCTTTCAACTGACTTATGAGCAGCTCTTACGTAGGGTAAGTTAAGGCTATGAATGCGTTATTTGTCTGAAAGAAGCTCGAGCTTCGGATTCTTTATCCCATTAGCTAATTGTTGGAGAAAATTTCCCCCAAGTTTGGTTTCCTTAAATGTCTTAACGGTTAGCTCCTAACGGGAACTTGGGCATTTACAGAATCTTGGAAAATGTTTTTGTTGAAATTTTTGAGATTGCGTTTACGGATGCAAAAAGATGTTGATTTACTTGGATAGATATTTATTAATATCTGAGCAAGTTGGCTATAGTTGGTTGCCACTTGTTTGTTACTTGTTTTCACTTGACATGTCAGACAGAACTAAACGGTGACTTGTAAACCAGGTTAAAGGGTCGTACAAGTATGCCATCACCCTTAATCCGGATCAAGCAATTAAGAAACTCGCAGTGGACGTGCATATTGTTGAAGAGAACTTGCTGCATTTTGTCCGGGTTTCGCCGTTCAAAACCGACCAGACTAGCCTAAGATCATCGTTTGAACCACCAGGAACGACAATTACATATAGGTGAAACGGACATTTGCAAAATACTTCTTTTATTGCTTGTAGAAAAATATGTGGTCGTATTTTATTGTGGAAGTATTCTTTATAACTTTTCAATGAGACTGACACTTTTAACATTTTATAAGCCAGCTTACAGCTTTGTTCCAATTTTCCACATTCTGACGTGCATTTGGTAACGAATAGCATGAAGCACGTTATTTAATTAATCTATACTTCAACAAATTTTGAAGTATTTATTTAACAATTCGATTGTTTTCCCAGTCGGGACCGTCGTTCATCGCACGTCCGGTACGCACCCAACATTACTCAGCAAACAGAATTTTCCCCTTTCGGTCTGTCCGGGACTTTCCAAGTACAGTATGACGTGGACCGAACTCAAATGTACGGAGACGTTACGCTTGCAAATGGGTGAGAGATTTTTGTTATTCTTTTCTTTTTCGCTTTTTTCTCACTCTGATATTTTTCAAGAAACTTGTTTTGCGCTAACTCAGCCTCAAACCATTTTATATTGCTTTTACGGGTTGATAATTCAATCCTAGAAAGACGATAATTGCGTTTGTGGCACTTAAATTTTCCCATGTGCTTTGCTTGCCTTCACACTTTCTTCATTAAAGTTCATTTTTAACTGGCGGACAAATCGTATTCTCGTGGTGTTTTAGACTTTAGAGGAACAAACTCTCAGATGTTCTTAATATTAAATTATTAGTTAACTTAAAAAGATAATCACCGGCAATGACACAGCTACGGATGTATTTTTTCAACCGTTGTTGGATACTTTTGATTTTTTGGAGAAAGTTAGCTATAACTGTCTGTAACTTTTCGACTCTTTGTGTCCAGATATTTTGCTCATTTTTTTGCCCCTCCATCACTTCCTGCTATGCCAAAAATGATCCTTTTTGTGGTGGACATTTCTGGTTCTATGTTTGGGCACAAGATAACGCAAATGAGAGAAGCTTTAGCTTCTGTTCTCCGTGGACTCAACAAAGATGTACGTATCGCTTTTTTACATTATCTCGGTGCAAGAGGTTTTCCCGGATAGCTAGGAAGATTATTCATAAAAGCACAAATTTAAACACCATGTGTAATAAAATAAAATGTGTTGGTGCGTTATAATTCAAATCTATCTTGCTTTTTTAACGTCTTTCATTAAACATTAGTAACAATTAGGTAATCAAGGTATTTTTTTCGAAAACAGCTGCCTTTACTATATGCGATATGACACATATACTGTATCATATAAAAACTACAGTCTTTAGTGAACATAATTTTTGTTATGAACAGGATTATTTTAACTTGGTATTTTTCAACGACAATCCAAAACCTTGGATACGTTTGATCATGTCGCCTGCTACCAGCGCCAGTATTGATGACGCAATAGAGGTTCTAAATCAAGAAAAACCAACCGGAGGGACCAACATACTAGCAGCCTTTGAAGCTGCTTTTGAATTAATGAGTCCTTTTCTGCCAGAGTTACCGCCAAACGGTGAATTTAATTTTTTGCTTACGTAAACAGATATGTTTATTTATGTTATTTCCTTATAATTTTATTTTCGAGTGACATATTAGAAGTAAACATGATTGATGACACTTTAATCCAACCATAAAGATCTTGTTTATTATAAAGTTTACGTGGGATGTTTAAGCTAATTTATACATACAATTTATTTTGTTTTAACACTATTCTTAGGAAACACTTTTTGCACCTCTGACAACAATTCCAGTCAAATATATGGATTTGAACTAAAGCAAACCTTTATAGCTATTAATAGATATTATCTAACTTACTAATGTTTATTTTCCGAATTTATATTTGCAGCAACATCTTCTAGCTCACCACTACCACCTATCGGCGATGTCCAAAACCCTTCAGTCGAACGGTATACACGTCTCCGCAGGATGGCGTCAGTGACGGAAGCTGATGTCAAGAACTACGCAAAAATGATGATCTTTGTTACCGATGGAAGGTATGGGCTACTTTATTATCAAAAGCAACTTTATAACTAAAACGTTATTTCTATCACTGTTGTGCTTTCTTGGTCACCGATATGTATTTTGCGTAGCTTATATACTTCGGTACAGTATCCATTAGTGCTCAACGCCTTCAAGTATTAGATTAAGTTTTTCACATATTGTTGTAAAACTGAGGCGGAACACGTTACGTTTTTGGCATAATAAAAGTCATAATTAAAACTGCTAATGATAAACAGAACAACCAATAAGAAAAGGAACGTTTTCGATTTGAAAATTCTTTATTATTTTAACGTTGACTTCAACGCAAAAAAAGTTACATTTAATTATAAATTTCCTCAGATGTGAAAAGGCTTGTCACTATGAGACACATTTGGCCAGATAGGTTACCTAGTGCGGGTATAATTATCGCTGAGATTTTGTAGGCAGTAAGAGTACTGAAAATGTATATGGCATTGCTGCTGGATAGTTTGATCTCATGTATAATTTTTTTCTATCCTTCTTATTGGACAATGTTACACATTCAGCCTAAATCTGCTCAATGCAAACAACCGTTCGGTCGTATATCGTTATGGATTGTGGGGTTCAGTTTTGCGTGAACATGGCGATTATTTCTATGCGGTCTTTTATTTATTTTTTGTGCACCTACAGAGCTTCCGTTGGAGAAACGCAAGAAAACACAATCTTGGAGAGGGTGACGTCATTAAATAGAGAAAGAATGAACATACATACCATGGGCTTCGGTGCACTAGCTCAAATGAAATTAATGGAGAAGATTGCTGCCCGCAATGGCGGTTTTTCTAGACGCATCTTTGAAAGTTTGGACGCCGCGGCGCAGGTGCAGCAATCATATACCTCCCACTGCGCAGTTAACATTTTATATCAATTTGTAATATGTGTATATGTATGAAATGATATGAATATATGTACGAGTATGTGATTTTTGCGATTTAAACACTTACAACAATTGGGGTCATAAACTCACAAATCACTAGCTGATACGGTGTCATCGTAAATCCACAATTTATTTTAATAACCCACCCACCAAAAACATGTTTACTTTCCAATTATAGCTCTTTCTCATGTGGTCTAAACTTTAGGCGTAAAGTAAAGGTTTACTTTTAAGGACACCGACGTCGCAACCTTTTTTGTCTTTGTCATTTTTTAGATTGAAGATTATTTTGAAGAGGTGGCTAATCCGCTTATGACCGACGTCACGATCACGTATCCGGATGAAAAAGTCCAAGATTTAACCACTAACACGTTTAGTGTCTTTACCGCCGGTTCAGAGCTGGTGCTGGCAGGCAGAGTGAACTCGGAGCTTTTGAATGGCGGAGAACAATCATTGGTACGAAAGCGTCGACAAATCGTCGAACGTGGACTGATCCATGGACGGGTGAGATTTTACAAATCATTCCGGATGTTATTTTGTCCAAATGTTTAATATTTTCCGTTAACTAAGTCTTGCTGAAAGGTTAGGAAGATAAACAAAGTTATAGGTTTACATTACAAAATAAACGTGGCAACTTACTTGATATCAGAGATTGACAATCCGTAACAACTTCCTGAGATACACCACAAAACAACAATTAAAACCTTATATCAATATAAGTACGTATTACAACCGAAAAAATTATGCACTTGCGGTATGTCAGATTAAGTTGACGTCCAGTAACTTTCTGCTTGTTATAAAACCGTCTCTAATCTCTAAACCAGAACGCGACTAACAGGTACAGTGGGAACTTGTTTTTGTGAAAGCGATAGAAGCTGGAACAGCATTAATTCAACATAAACACGGCGTTGTCGTCAAATTAATTTTAACCTTCAGTTAATTGTTGCCTGAAAGCACTTATACTGAGGTTAATCTCTATCAGAAATTATAAAAAAAGAAGGGCACGATAAAAATGTCAATGAAGCTGGTGTCCCCAATGGCAATTTAATTTTGTGACTGTCCTGGATCCAATCATAAATGCAGAGCTAACATTTAAAATCTTGTTGCGATGTTGTGAATGCTGTAGTGCAGTAAGTTATAACATATACAAATTCTGTTGTGTATAATATCCACTATAAGCGATAGTTAAAGATTGCTTGAGACTATTTTTTCTAATGCTTAACTTACGACGTGAGCTACACATATGTTGTATCGTTTATTTTTCATCATAGACTTTCGGAAGCGAAGAAATTGGCGCTGATGTTGTTAATGCATAATAGAATAAAAGCATGCTCATAAACAGAGAAACATATCAATCATTTGGTATATTGATAGTCCAATCATCAGCGCCCTTTTCCTTCTTTGATACTAAAGTAATTATATCGACAAGTTTTGTAATGTTAAGCGCCAAGAAATCATCAAGATTTCCTTTATCAACATAAATTGCAATCGTAAACTTTCACTTTAATGTTGTATTGCAATCACGTTCGTTACCCGATGCTAGCGTTACCTGACGCTGTTATGATGGACATAACAGCAACTGACGCGGTATAAATTTTAAGAGATACAGTAATTGCATTTGTATATGTTGCTATGTTGTTGTATAGAGAAAACATTTTCACATAATTAAATCGATTAGGTTTTACAAAGCCCACACTTTCCTGTAGTTTTGATTTATTACTTTGGAGTTTGAGTGCGTTTCGTCAACTTTATGGTTTGTTTACTTTATAACCTCATACAAAATACTTTTGACGAGATTGTTTTCAACAAAGTGCATCGATTTGAAGATTACATAGTAACAGCAATAGACTTCAAGTTGTCATGTTTTTGCGACCGAATGACGCAAGTGTATAGTGGAAAGTAGTTGTGAAAGAAAAAACGTGTTTCTGTAAAAAATTCCGTTGTCAAATTCACGTTAAATTCATTGCTAAGTACAATCCATCTTAAATAGTTTTGTGTACTTTTACATTAGCGAAAGTGACATAATGCTGATTTTGAGTAGCATCGTAGTTTATGATGGTGCTGGGTGTCAATTGAAGGTGATTACATGAAAAACATCACCAAAACTGCGTTGAACAAACTAAACTTGACTTTGATACTTTGGTAGTAAAAACATCATTCAATTTATATTAGTGTAGCAAAAACTTCAAATTTATACAAGCCCGATGGCTTACAGATAGTGATGGAACACAACAGCAGTTTTGATACTTCTTGCTGCTAAATAAAATGTTTTTGCATCAGTAAAATATAATCAACTTTCAACAGGTTACTGGCCGAACTTTTGAAAACGACATTGAGCTCGATTTTGACGTAGACGCGACTTCACCTTCTCCGCATATCACTACTTCACAGCACCAGGTAAGATGCACTATATACGTACGTTGACGTAATATTTGATAACGTATCACATTTAGTCTTATATGATACACGTACTCTATTTTTTAGATACAGGACTTCAGTGAACGTTTGTGGGCTTTTTTAAAAGTTAAAGACCTTTTGCGACAAACAGCAATCGTGGATAATGCTACGGTGAAAGCGAATATAAATGAGCAAGCTTTGAACATGTCACTCAAGTAAGAGCATTGCATTAAATCTGTTTTAGATAAGTTGGAGGTTGGCTTTGAACGCAGTGTGCAGTGTACAGTAACCATTCAACTGCAATAATTATTGCGGAACCATGCAGCAGCATTCTCTAAGAAATACAGAATAAACGTGGATGATGCAACGATTGACATTTACAAACTTGCCTCATATAACCCGTTTTGTTTTGTGTTAGTTTCATAACTATCCTTTTAATAACACATGGTATTTTATGATTATATTTAACATGCGTGGGACTGCAAATTTTATATTTATCTTTGTTCATAATAGACAAATGAATCATCAGAGTAAAATTTTCAGGATCTTATTAAGTCTTAGTTGTTGCTTACCAGATACTGCATAGAAGTTATGGATTCGAATAATTGGGGTCTTTATGCGATTTAAATCGTTCGTTATGGCCAATACATCTAGGCATGCTACAGCATAAACGCACTGATATGTTAATCCTGAAAGATAAAATTAAAGCAATTTACTCCTTTTTCTGTCCCAGATATAACTTTGTGACACCTCTTACGTCGTTGGTCGTGATCCGGCCAAAGGATCTAAAACGAATTGAAGCTGAGCTGAAAAAAGAAGAAGAGGCACGAGCAAAAAAAGAAGAAGAAGAAAGAAAACGATTGGAAGAGGAAGAGAAGGAAAGAGAACGTCTGGAAGAAGAAGCAACAGCAAAAGAATCTTTTGAGCATCCCCGCTTGCTTCATGCAGTTTCTCGCACAATTTTCGAAGACGTTCCGAGCGCAGATTTATCCTATTCCGGAGGATTTTATGGTGATCCTCATTTCCTCATACCGATTCGACAAAACTTGAATCTTTGTTTCAATTGGGACGGAAACGAAGGAAGTGTGAGTAACATTTTACATCCTTGTCTCAGACTTATTCTTTTATAATCGTTGTATCTTACACTTCCAGATCTATAACTTTCTTCACGATCCCACCACCGGAATGACGGTTAACGGACAGCTGATAACCACATTATCTCCGGAGAATGGAAAGAAATATCGTACATACGTTTCTCTTCTTGCAATCATTATTCCGAGCAAAAAGTTTAAATTGCTGGTAAGCAATTACTAAAACATTACCGAACAAAGGTGGCTTTTTTCTATAGTATAGATTTTACATCATTACAAACAATTTTTCATCGAAAGCAATACTTTGATTTTTAGTAACCTTTAAGCAGAATTTAACTGAAAAATTTGGGGACTGTGCTTTTCAAAACAAACAAAGGTCCTCTCACTTACAATAACTAAATCAGTAAACTTTTATGGTCATATGGGCGTCCCATACGCTTTTTCAGGGGAAGCGAAAATGAAATTTAAAATAAAATAATCAAGAGTACATAAAGAGCGTTATAAAAACGTTTCCCAAAGATTTCGGTTTGGAGGGGACGTCCACGAAGAGGAAACTCGTTCAGGTCTGCACTTTTCACATATTTGTAACTCATTTGAAAGAGATGCCAAAGCCCGGTATATATTAGGCCTAGCGAGTTATTTTTTCGTAAAATATTGTAGAGAGTCCTGGTTGAGGGCCGCTGATACCTATAGCATTTTATTTGAGTAACTCATGAAGTCGTTTGGTTTAGTTTTGGTCATCATTTTTGAAGGGTAAAAATTTTATGCTGACAATTACCTGTTACCACTGACCATTAGGCCTACACTTAACAATTGTAATAACACAATGAAAACAAATGCTCAGCAGGTGCACTAGCGCTGATAGGAACTTTGGGCTCTGGGACAAAGTAAGCATCATAATAAATTAATACTTCAATTTCCTTATTTAAAAACCTGTTACTTGAACTTCAAATACACTTTTTTGCTACAATGCTAACTTGGTTTTAGCTTAATTGTATATAATTAGTCAAAAAACGTTACTGTCATATTTAGGTTAGTGGTTAAAAGTACAGCTTATCATTCCTAGCTTTGTTATTTAATACGCATAGACGTGTATCAGTGTTTATTAGGAGATTAACAAAAATCAAACTACCTTGTGAATTCTACATCTTCTATGTAACTCATGCTTGTTACAAATTCCGCGTAATTCAGGTTGATCCAGAAAAGATAACGATGATTCGACGAGGTGCAAGAAACTTTATTTTGTCGGTGAGGTCATCGATGACGTTTTCTAGAGATGGTATTGTGTTACGAGCTTATGACGTGTCCAAGAAATCAGCAAAGGTTGAAGTTTCAGTGCAAGGTCTAAAACTTCAGGTAATTAATCAACATAGAGTTGTATATTTTTTATTTTCTTATTTGTGACACGTAAACTCGATTTCTACTTTAATCCCAACACGAGAATGATCGAAACTACACCGACTTCCCATTTCTTGCAACTTATGTAGTAAAAGTTGTCGTGCACTTACACCAGACCGGATGACACACCAGTTTGTTACTGTAAATGCAAGCAAAGTTGTACATAGTGTTTTAAGCAAAAGGCACTTTTTCACTTCTTGTGATCACACGAAAATCAAATTAAAACTCACCAACATCTGTGTATGGGTTGAATAGTCCTTGAGTTGAAACGTCCTGGGTTTAGGTATATGTTCGTTGAATTTTGCTGGGTTTATACTTGCCTTCGGTTGGATCATCCGTGGGTTGAATCTACCTACCACCCCGTCCACCCCATCTGCCATGTATTATTAATTAGTAAGCTGTAATAATTACAGAAGGTATATATACTTGGTATATGAATACAAGGCATATTTATAATAGGTTGCTGTTGTCAATATTATAGTTTCAAAAGTAATGTAGCAAAAATCATACTGTACTACTCTTTTTTTTCAACATTTTGCTTCCACTGAAGAATATTTTGATATTGTCTCTGATTTTGGGTAGGAGACTCTAGGTTTCTTGCAGAACTACAGGTTTTCTGTACCATTTTTAAATGCTGCTATACTTGAATTTCTGGACTTGTGATCTTTTGTGCAGAATGAAAAAATAAACTAAACATAATTGGTTTTCGTTGCGGTATGAAATCTTCTGCAAATTATATAGTTGACATATTTGCGGTATTTTCTCATAAAATCCGATTTTAAGATGCATATAGCTTACAGCCCGCGGCTTGCTCATTCTGAGACCTTTCAAGTTCGTAGTTGTGATCTCAAATGAAATTTTCTATTGCCCTACTGCCCACTATACCGTATATTTCTTCATTAGAGACAATAAACTAAGAATTTCGTTGGCCTTTTTAGTTTTTCAGCATATTTTGTTATTCTTAGTTTTCATCCGACTCCAACTTTAAGTCATTTCATTACATCAGGTTTTTATGTGAAGTATATTTGTTTATTATTAAATACATAGGAATAGATGTTAGAAAAAAATGTTAAATGAAAATGAATTGACGAGTAAAATATTGTAGTTTACAACAACAGTGTTAATGTTCAAAGTATAACTTCACCATTCAATTACTTGTACAAGATAATAAAAGAATCTCTCGTGAAAGTCGTGAAAAGATAGAAAAAATAATGGTGTGAAATAAAGAAAATTGTAACAAATAGCCCAAATACAAAGCTGCTTAAACGGTAGCGTTCTTGTCCATTATCTTTATGGAATGATCGCATCACTTCTTTACCAGCACACTGACTCGCACATTTTACAAGTTACTTTGAAGCGGTATCGTTGGCGATGGCCTCTAAACTTTCTCCCTCGGCGACCTCGTTTTCTGACGCGATAATTGATTGAACGCTTGGCTAGATATTTTGGCGTTTCTGCAAAACAATTACTGTTTAAGTGAAAATTGTTATAAAATATTTTATGATATGACAGCTATAAAACTTTTCTACAAATTCCTTTCACGATTTTAGCCTTAAATCTCTCTTTAAGCATCATTACACAGTACTCTTTGAAAATTCTGTTTATTATTCTATCAAGTATTACCTTCTTCGTCGATGCTTCTTTTGCTGAGAACGTGATTTACGCAAACTGGTCCTAGTTTGTGACATTTTGCACGCATTTTTTTCCCACAATTTCTTGTTCTTCGGTTGATAACACTCCTGTAATTAAAACGGAAGTTGAAATATTAATCACGTTTGTAAAGTCCAAAGTGCATGTAGTCTACGCTGTGTAGCAAATAATAAAACAAAAACCAAAAGCAAGAAAATACAATATCAATATTGTCATCAACGACAAGCTATCAGACTAAACAAGCTCTTGGCCGAATTTACCTGAGTTTCAAGAATCGTGATCTTGAAATGTTTTTATTGCTTTGTTTAATCTTCCACGCATCTGCGGTAGTTAATGCCACGAGATAGACGACCACCAAGGTTAGTAGAATGTATTTTGATAAAAAGACTCTACTACTGGAAAATTGTTTAAACCTTTGATACTTTGCGAATTGGCAGTTGGGTTTTCTTGAAGAATTCCTCATATTTTTTCTGATGTTGCTTTTTTAACTTTCTCGTCTCTTTTCGTCTGATAGTGCAGATAATGAACTTGCCCTTATATAAGTAGGTTTCTTTTTTCTTTTATCGTTTCAAAAGTTGTTACGTCATGATCGAAAGTCGATGGGAAAATTTTAAATGATTTTGGAGCGGACACCTCTCGTAAATAGGAATTTCTGGTATGCAAATAATTAAAAACGAAACAGTTTAGCCATGAATTTGAGAAGCCAAAAAATCACAGATGATTAAACTCTTTGAAATTCCAATTTTATTATTGGCATCAAGTGGCTTATACGGGATTTTGTTTCCGTAAGGACATTCATGTCACAAATACAGCGAACTGCCAATACTAATGCCGACCACTGCGACTGTCCATGATCGTTGATGCTAGAAAGTAAAGCATTGTGTTACAACAACAGCGGATCATAACAAGATAAAAAATGTTTTCACCATAAAACAATACAAATTGGCGTTTTCAAACGTGGGTGTTTAGTGTAAGCGGTAGTATATTGTAATCGAAAGATGTAATGCCTTTTACATTTTGTTGAACAGGCTATCCTAAATTATGAAACGTGGATTTTTTGCTGCAAGCAAAACAAGTCATGTTATCAGCTTGTTTATTATACGATCTAAAGTATATCATTCGTTTGGTACTGACTACTAATGTTCTAAATAATTAATCTGTTCCTGTTGTCAGAGATGGTTTGCCGAAAACTTAAGTCAAGTCACTGTGTTTGGTTAAAACTCTTAGAAAGCCGCATGGCGGACACGGTCATAAGTAAAATTGAATATATACTTGATTTCGCCTTCTAGAACTAAGAAGATGCACGGTGTTCAGTTCGAAACGTCTTTGTGCAGATAAAACCGGTTCATCTGCCTACAACCTGTCAGCATTAAGCATTTACCACATATAGATTTGCAGCGTTTACAAAGATGTATTAGGCTGAAAAGCTACAAAAATAGCGGAGTACTATATAGACATATGACATATGGTGGAATGTACCATTAGGTGAACCGGACATAAACTAGTTATTTTATTGCAGGCGCATAGCTAACAACGTGTCATTCCTTTGTATGAAAAATGTTAAGATTTTTTTCTGAGTTTCAAAAACTAGAGTACAAATTAATTATTTGCTCGTTATTGGAAATTTTTAATTGAACTAAAATTGTGAAAGGAAGAGCTAAGTTTTATTTATTCCTCTACTGTGACCAGCAGAATATATATCTGAAACAGATTGTTACATCCACAAAAAATTCGAAACTGCAACTTACTTCAAATCAGAGTTGTAAACGGGCTTAATACTTTTAACCCGGCCCGAGCCTATAAACTCGAAAATTTATTTCAAGCCCAAGTTACGCCTGAAAGTTGAATTAATTGTATGAGTAAAAGTAATCTTTTGATGCCATTCTTTGACTGTCAATATTTTTTAAATTGCGCTTTGCTCTTTGCAGGAGGAGTTTAGCACTCTGCGCGTATGCTCATTCGTGTAAACAAAACGAAATCATGACGCAAATATGACAGAGTGTGAATATAAATTCGGGCTTGAATCTGACCCGAATTATTTTTCAAACTTAAACCCAAAAAGCCCGGGCCGACTTACAACTCTGCTTCAAGATGCAATCAGCCTCTTAACAAATATTAAAGATGCGTACAGAGAAATGATGCTTACAGTTATATGAATAAATCGTGTCATGTCGGGATGTCAAATCAGCATCTGCCTCTTGTGATAAATCGAGTTCGGTGAACAAAAGTGCTTTTTAAATTTACAGCAGGCTACATAAAACTTCTGTCTATTTTTTATATAGTGGCGGTATGTTCCAGTGGAGGTATGTAGCGTATAACCTATACCACGTGGACCCTTTTAGATTCTTTCAGACAGCTTAGGTTTTGACATGTGGCGTCTTCTTTAACTGCAGCTAAAACGACGCATGTTGCTGTCGTTGATGACAACATGCAAACGATGCTCGTCGCTCATCCTGTTAGTGCTGATCAATTTTAACAACTTTTTATCGTCTGTCATCAGAAGCTATTCAGTGAAAACGTATATTTTGTTTAATTAATCTCCAAGAGTAACGAAACAGTACACCCTTACTAAAAACGATTAATTAATTATAGCTATTTAAAAAGGTACTTGGTGATCGAAAAAACGGACAATTTTTGACTTTTTGCAGTTTAAAAACTTGTAGTCACAAGATACTTGTTAAACACAGTGTTATCAAGAAATTCATTGCTTTTCTTAATTAGCGTTCTCCATCGGCAATTCTAAGACCAGGGTTTGTTGTAATAGGACAAGTCGCATATATGTCTTTGCACAAGTTTTAAAAATACTGCTGGCACCTGTTTTAGTTCTTAAAATCCTTGCAATTATCTGTAAGTTTTCTACTTTTCGAGGTGTAAGCGTAGTAAAATTTCAGAATTTTTTTTCTTTTACAAAACGACAACAATTTTTTAAAACTTTTGCACTGTAACGTTTTGGCTGAACGGTTTCTAGTGCAAGGGTTTAAGCAAAATATTGTTTACCAACATTGCTTCGACTGCGGTCAAGCGTAGGCTACCTCAAAAGTCAAATAAAGTCTTGATGTACCAATGTTTACCAATGTACGAGTATATAGTGATTATGCTTATAAATCGCGCTATGAAAGAATCTTCTATAAATACTATACTGTACTTGTGTACCAGTTCGAAATTCAATTATTGCATATACTGTAGTCCAAAAATTGTATGTTATTATGTGTAGATAGGCTTTAAATTACCCACTATGACTATAGTTATGTTGACGTGTTACCCACTATGGATATTTCTGGTATTTTAAGTGAACAGCGCAACTAATATGATTCATATTTATCGTTATTTTTGTTATCTAAAATTATTCTAAGGTTATTTTTAAAAAATAAATCTCAAAAGTATTCCCGTTCTCAAACTTCGGTACATAACTTTGCATTACGTCATCAGATACTTTTTTGGCTTTCGGATGGAATGCAAACGTTTGGTTTGAATGGCGATCAGTGTCGTATCATATTACGGCGCGTAAAACAAAATAATTAAGTTTAAAATGCCCAAGGTTATAGTTTGACTTTAGCGTGCTTGTGCTATGCCAAATCACGTATCACTTATACTTATTCTCACGTATCACTTCTTTCTTGCAATGCTACTAAACTCCATTGGTGATTTGTTTGTATCAAAAATCGTTTATTTTTGCAAGTAATCGTGACACGCGCATGAAAAAGTGTTACATTACATATTGTATAATTAACTTTGTTTATAGCGATGTGACGAGGCCCATTTTGTGAGTAATGAAATAGAATATATTTTGCACTATACTACCCATACATAAAAATAATTTACCTTTTTACAGAAAAACACTACTGAAAATTCATAAACTTCATAATTTATAAACCAGGCACTTACCAGTATACAACTTATAGTGAGAAAAGGGAAATAGCTGTTATTCAGAAACAAAATTACTCCGTGCAAATGTTTGTAGTTTG
Source organism: Clavelina lepadiformis (assembly GCF_947623445.1). NCBI lineage: Eukaryota > Metazoa > Chordata > Ascidiacea > Aplousobranchia > Clavelinidae > Clavelina > Clavelina lepadiformis. The sequence continues at coordinate 10,102,979 of NC_135243.1, forward strand.
ACCGTGATTTTGACCCTGATCTTATCGCAGAGTATTTTACTTCATCTCGGTAACCCTGTCTTTCAACATTCCACCGTCATGCATGTCATGCCATGCACCTTTTTTGCGAAATTTGCTTTCATAAATTTATAAAAAAGAGAAACGTTTTTCTGCAAACCGCCGTCCTAAACGAACGTGACCATGTCACCTCGGGGCTATAAGTTGCTGTTATCAACAGACCTGAATCTGCTGTCGCAAAATACGAATTTTTGGTTGTATTGAGCTTTCCCTTCACCTTACTCCGCCTGGGTAATTTCACCTTTGTTATGTTTGAAAAAATCTGAAAACCGCAACAAAAGTGGAGGGACCGGTGACTTAGCAGCACATCGTTTTTAGAGTAGCACATAATACACATAATAGCACATATAGCACACACTTAGTAGCACATAATTAGGATTTGTAGTGACGATTGACGATATGAAGTAAAATAAGTTTTGCAAAATGCAAGAACTCAAGCAAGATTGCAGTAACAATATTGCACAATATCAGTGAAGTGTCTCAAACCGTATAAGACGCATGATTTTCATTTTTCTGTGCCAAATTTGATAAAGTAGTTAATGCAAATGTACAGAACCAGGAATCCATAAAAACCTGCTTGGCAAGAACTTTGGTATCACTGATCGCTATACGCTTTACTTGTTCTTGGGCCTATTACTGCTGTTCGATTTTATTTGTCAGTTTTTAAATAAAAAACATGGTAAACTATCGTTTGTTTATATGGCTATTTTTAAACATTTATGTGTTTCTTCGATTTTATGCAATGTAGTGTAGCATGCATATACATACTTATCATGTGGTATTGCATTACATAAGTATATGTCGTACCCGTCGATGTATAGATATAGATTTACCTCATGCCTATGACTATAAACTAATAGCTCCATCTTGCCAACAGCTCATAACGTATGATAGATTAAAAAGTACAATGAGTACAGTAGGTAGAAGGACTGAGGAAGTAGAAAAATTTATTTGCGCAACATTGCCTATTTGGTTGTTGGATGAAATAGCTTGCTTGCTCTTATTCAGAAATTGCTACGTGTTTGAATTAAAAGTGCTTGAAATATACGAAACAGTGTTCAGGCCACCCAGTATATTAAGGCAACAAACCATAGTAGCATACATCAGTCAAGAAAATGAAAGTACTGTTAGTGCATATAGAACTTGGCCGGTTGGTGACAGATATTTCTTCGTCGCAATTGGGAAATGTTTTCGTGATGCCTTCATTAATAATTAATTTGTTGTAGACAGTACGTGCTTTTATTAATTTATATCGGTAATGTTCCGATCGGATTTTTGTGATGAGCAATTTAAATCGATTTTGGACAAAGAAAATTCCTCTTCGTTAAAAAAGTAAACACCGTCGTTTCAGGTTTATATATGAGGGAAATTTTTGAATGCTGAGAAGTCATGCTCGAATTATGTTGGGAGGTTTTTTTGCTTAGGGCGTAAAGACTGGTCAAGTAGACGCTAACTGGTACCGCATGTTCTTCTGTTTGCATGGGTTGCCCTTCAGGTGCTTTCTTGAAATATTGAGATTAATTTTTCGTCATGAATACCGAAAATACAAATCAGTACAACTAATAGAAAAGTCCCTATCAACCAGGGAGATTTCAAAACGTGGAGCTAAAAGTTACTTATATTAATATATAGATTTTTTCGTCTGCTGTAATATCAATGTACGTTAATTTTTACATGCGGTCACTTTAAGTCACTGGAAAACAATTTTTACGTTGGAAAATAATTTGTAAGTTTCAGTTTCTTTTTAGCTTAAATGTAGTAACCTATAAACGTAACTAAATTTATATTTTAATCTGAATCTAACTTCCTTTAAACCTTATAAAACCTGAAATCAACTTATTGCATGTATGCACATTCTCCTAAATTAACAACGATTTGCGTGAACTATACTTATTTCGTAAAATAGTCAATTTTTTAATTTTTAAATAAATCTTTTCATAACATCTGAGACTCCGACCAAACCGCAAACGTCGGAAATATTGAAATCGGTTAAAACGATTTGAGGCGGATTTTCGTTAAAAACGTTTCACGTGTATGTATGTGATCGTCCTTTTTCATTATTTGCCAGTAGCCTGTGTTTATATTTTACTTTACGCATATGTATTTTCAATATAACTCAGGTGAGAATGGAAATTATTGTCTGAACATGTTTGAATTACTGTAAACAACTTATAATAAGCTTTACACACATAAAATTAAGCTTTCACGACAGTTTGTAGTTTGATCATTTCTGAGCTGAAACCTGAAGATTTGAGAAAAACTGCTGATCACTTAAACTTTAATGATGCATTAATTTTTAAGATTATTTTGAAACGAAAACTGGAAGGTTCCTTGCATCAGAGAAATCATCTCGACTTTTCGGTCAATGCGGATAATACGACTTTTAATTCTCGTGTGGATGGAGTCATCGGGCAGTTTTTGAATTCTGACATAGTTGTATCACCAGGAAGTAACGAGCGCGAAAGATACTTCACAATCAAGTGAGTTTATTAACAATATCTGTATTTTTCAAAACGTCATAAATTTTGTGCCGGTGCCAAAGGGGATGCTGTAATGTTCTGCCCTATAAGCAACGGGAAGTGCCAGCCATTATACTTCCTTGCCCTCCCCACACTATAACCCTGACCTGACTACTATAACGCGAGGAAAGAGCCTTAAATTTCCGAAGTCGCTAATTTTGATAGAGAGATCAAGTGGATGTGCCTATATCTAAATATTGCAAACACGCAATGCAAACAGTGTTAAAATTTTACTGTAATTCCGATTTGCAATATTCTTATGTACATATATATATACATATAGATAAGTTTTAGGTTATATAGACTATAGTTTCGGCAACTTATATGTTGATGAATTTAAATAAATTGCAATAACAGCATGCTGGATATGTGATTCTTAGTGCGAGCGAAAATGAAATGAAATTTGGGTTGAGATAAAACCAGTTCAGATGGTATATTGTGGAAGCTCGTTAACTCATTTCTATTTAACGCTAAATTTGGAATAATGAAAATGAACTATATATTTCCTGCAAAAGGTGTATGTAATGAAATATCACTTGCTCGAAATCTCGTTTGACGTAAATCTCTTTGTCGATTGCAAGACAACGAGCAGCGCCGCTCGTTTCTCAATTTTGTTTACGGCAATTCGTCGCAATGTTGTATTTAACCTTAACTTTAACAGACCCTAGACCCTCTTATGTTTGTTTTGGGGTCGTTTTTTTCATCACGAACTCAGGGCGTTCTTGCACACCTGGCGTTGACATTCTTGTCTGCCCGTGCTGGATCAGAAAGAACTAAGAAAATGGCGCGCATTTAAAATACGAAAATACGTGGGTGGTGCAGTGCATTGTCTGTTTATAACGCAATTAACATATAACGCAGATGCTTGGTTAACATATAGTTTAGTCAACCATGCTAATTGCGGGGTCATTGTAAATATCAATTTGTACTACTCTAATCCATAAGATTTTTCTTAATTTTATAAACTCTTTTTCCGAAAGTTTGCAATTGTTGTAATGAAGTATTCACATAAGTGTTAGTTTTTTTAAATGATTTTGTACATGTTTAGTCAAACACTAACAATTGAGCACTAAGCCTCTGAAATTTTCAAATATAATCTATAAACACAATTAAATATGGCCATCATGTGGGAGTCTTTATGGAAATAGCTGGAATGTCCGAAATGTTTTTCTTTGTAATTCTAATTTCGTAATTTCTGAACGTTAAAGCTTTCTAAAACAGATTCTATTATTAGCGGCCAATCTGGGCGAGTGGTGCAGTACGAGCGACAACGACCGGGAACTGAGGAAAAAGTTGCTTGCTGGCACTCGCACCGAAACGCGCACGACCTTATCCAGCGTGCTCATGAGCACTACCTTGTGGACGAAATTACGTCGATTCCGACTTTTGCTTTAAATAAATTGTCCACTTGAGCGCGGTAAGGAATCGAAATAGCTCAAACTGGCGAACATTTATCTTGCATGATGCAGTGGCAATTTTACTCCAAATGAAGCAGAATGTTATGTTTTCCACGTCGATTTGTTTTCAACTCAAATAAATTTTGTTGTTTCATCAGGTAAATGCTTTTCATAAGTTAAACAGAACTCTCAAACGTACACAAAAAATTTATACACTAAAAACTTCATGTGCACCTAGATTAATATTCGAGTACGGCTTCTCTTTAATGATTCGATACAGAAACGTTGTTACCACGTTCGATTACACTTTTGTACATATATAGGCCTACTTTGTTTTCCATTATTGTTTGCAGGAATTTCAAGGTGTAAGTTGCTTAAAGGTAGTTTTTCACCTTCCTCAGTTAACCTAATTAACCTCTGCATGTCAACACTTGGTATGGTTATGATATGTTTTTTTTTGTTTCTTCCGTAACGATTTGAACACCGTTTTCCTTGTACAGCACTGAGCGCTTTCTGTTTCGTCCATGAAAACGTTTCATAATCTGCAGTATACTTCGTCTAAATTTCCATTGTCATACAGCATCGTATTGTTTCGTGTGGACTGCCAATCAACTTTTGGCATATACTTGTAATAAAACCTTTCTGTGGACTTGTTATTAGTGGACAAAGAAACACTACGGTGTGTGGGCCGTATCGACCAAACGTCATCGTTATCTTTTTTTGCACTGTAACATTTATATATACCAGGCGTGGGCAAACTTGTTCAACGAAAGAGTCACTTACGGAAAACTACAGACACTGGCGAGCCGCAAGATCAGTAGTGTCAATACAAATACAGTAAACAGTGCATCGATAATGAACAATATTGGATATTACTATTCAGCTAGAGCAGCCACTAAAAACATGTCGGCGAGCCGCAGTTTGCCCATCTTTGTTAAAGACTATACTTGCTAGCATTAGATGTCATCGTTTTCGTTTTGCAGTGTATTTAAGTAGACTAAACTGAGCTAAAGCTTACTGTCTTAGCAATAAAATTGCGTTGACTTACTGTTAACTAACTCTTCGGATTCTATGTCTAGTGTTACGTCATAAACGAAATGCTGGCCTAAATAAAGAAAAGAAAAAGCGATAAACTTTCATAAACGGTACTCTTGGTAGCCTTTACAATTGTTTTGGAATTTTACGATTCGACTAGAAGAGCCACAAAAAACCTGCCAGGGAGCCGCAGTTTGCCCACCACTGATATATACAATCATGTATACCGACAGAAATGCCAGCACACACATAAGATCCTTTTTTAAGTTTCTCAACTGCTCAACTATTTTTATAGTTCAAATGAAAAAGGTATAACGTTTTATAGCTGTTTTATTTGACTTTTGTTTAGGGAACGTGTAAAACAAATAGACAAAACCACTTTAGAAAAGTGAAGTATCACGGCACATTTCCAAGCTATAATAAAATTTCTACACAAGACTAGTCAAGATCACCATAACGACAACGCCATTGAAATTGTTTGTGGGTATTTTCAGTAACATTTTTATGTTAATTTCAAATCATACTTTGTAGAAAAACGAACAATGTGCTCTAAACGTTTAACCGGTAGTAAACATTAGCATTTTAGGTACCCGATATTCCAATTTAACACATGTCTTGAGATATAAACATACCAGAATTTTTCTGAGGATATCAGAGAGAATCTGTCTTGTCAAAAAACATTCCTAAAACATGAAGGAATTTTTTATCAGATGTGCACTAGCGTCACCACGCGGCAACCGCATTGTTAGTATAATCGCAATAATCATACCGTCGAAAGGCTAACAGTCACTAAAAAAATATTTACAGCAAACAAAAGAGAGTAAAAAATGGCCAATAAGCCGGATCAACACGATACAGTTATTTTACGAATGGTAAATTTTACAAGTTATTTTTGCTGAAGATTCCATTAAGCTGAGATGAAATAAGTCGCAAATACCAATAAAATCAACTTCTATTCACATAAAAAAAATTCCCATTAAACGGGCACTAGTCGGAAATACAGTATATACAAGAAAAAATACAAAAAATATTCTCCGTTTGCGTAAATAATAGACGCTGCTAAAACAATAATTTATGGTCAAAAAGTTAAATCAAAACAATCTTCCATAGTTTACAGTATGTTAAATAAAGAGAGTGAAATTTCAAGTAGAAAAAGATGCAAGAACCAGGCCAAGGCATACATAAGAACAAGGGTAAATTTCATGTTGATATTTCTTTGTCTACAACGTCCACAAACATTTGTCTGACATGCAAGATATTAAAAATTCCTGGTTGTTACTTTTGAAATGATAATAACGTCCAGTTACAAGACTTTAAACCTTTTAAGAATATCATTTGTTGTCATTCCTTAAAATTTTGGACACGAAAAACTCGACGATAAAGAATTAGATGCTTGGGCTGATACTAATTTAATTTTAGAATTGGAATGAACCTGTCTGTGATCGTTATCTACCTTCGTGGTTAAGGGCGAGAGGACGCTTGCGTTTAAGTCAAAAGATGTGTTCAATATGTCAACTTGCTCATCCTTTTTCGCTTGGGATTTCCCTTTTCCAGACTCAACTGAAGTGAGGCTTGAATCGGAAGTTGATCTTTTTCGGACTTTGAAAGACTTCGTCTTCGTGACAGTGGAGTCGTTCACTTCGAGGTTCAAAGCAGCATGCTTTCGGCACATGAAAATAGAAAACAGCACAATGATGCCAGCGCAGGTTCCGCCGACCAGGATCGCTGTGAGAGTCGTGGAATCCACACCGCACAACGAGTCAACGTCATCATTTCGAAGATGTGTTCTTTGCAATTTCTTTGGAGAGTCACATACGACATACCTGAATGCGAAATATATGGGATAACAAACTCAAATAAAAACCACAAAACCTCCGGGTAAAAGTTTAATATATTATAGTTCTATAGAACTATAGTTCCACTGCTGTTGGCTAAAATAGTACTCACCTTATAACCAAATATATTTTTAAAATTCCTTTGTGGATTTAGAAATGCTTTGAATACATAATAGCTTATCTGAAAACCTTATATTGAATACCTTTAAAAGGTTCGTTTCTATAAACTATACTTCTTCCAGGGAAATTTTTATTACCTACCCAGTTTTTATATCTCGATTTCTTAAAGCTATTTCAAGTGTTTTCAACTGACAGTCACAATGCCACTTGTTTGTGCTCAAGTACAGGTCTCGCAAAGAGTGCATGCCGTCAAACATATCAACTTCAAGGGTTTGTAGAGCGTTTTGACTTAAATCAATCTGAAACGAGACATACATATGATGCAATCCACAAAGACGTTAATAATTCTAAGACCCAAATTTATTTGTGTACTCAAAATGACAAGTTATTCACAAGAATGACAAACTGCATGTAGTTTGTATACTATACCGATAGATCCGATATATTATGGAATGCAATAACTGATTTATCTAATTAATTATGAACAGTATGGCAATTATATATATTAGTGTGATGTTTAAAATACTTCAGCAATGTTTTTCAACGCCAAAAACACGTTGGCTGGCAGTTTTCCTAGTTTGTTTTTTCTTAACAAAAGGATCTTCAGGTTGGTCAGCTTTCGGAATGCGTTTTGCGGAAGATGCTCGATATTGTTTATTGATAAGTTGAGTCGTTTTAATTTCCTTAGGTGGCGGAACCACCTAGAATACATAAAATTCGTTAAGCTGTAGCCTGTATAACACTGAAAGATAACATTAAATGCTGATTTACCGTTTGTAAAGCGATACATCCATATCTTGTTCGTATATGGGAAGTTTTTTTAAACATACTTAGCTACCTGGCCGATACAGTTTGCAAGTTATTTCCGTTCAATTCAAGAATCTCCAAGTGACTAAGATACCTGAAGGAGTTGTTCGGAATGTGTTGGAATTTATTTCCTGTGAGTATAAGGCTCCGAACCGACTTTGGAATGCCTAAATTGCATATAGTTACATCAGTATGTCGTGCAATATGTTATAGAAAGTATTGTCACTTGAACATTTATGTATATATGTATTCAACGAATTGAGGTATTTAATTTACAAATTTTCTTAAAACTTCATTTGGTTTTTGTTCATGAAAAACACGTTTTCGAAGCTCAGAAATTTCTGGAAAACACTCCTTCCAATTACAACATGTTCATTAACCAAATTTCTGAATCCTGTGTATGCGTTTTTCTGACTCACAATCTCAAGGTAAATGTAATATCTATAGTTTTCAAGATTTACTATATTTTGAAAAAATGTAATAAGTTTATATCGGCAAAACATAATTTATTTTCACCGAAACAGTATTATTTTCAGTACACCGAAACACTAGTTTTTTTATGTAAAACCTATTTGTTGTTCACTCTTTTTCTACATTTACTAAATTTGAGTGATATTTCGCTTCAGTAAAAAAATTTATTTAATTTTATATGAAAAAAATCATTGGCTAAATAAAAATGTGGTCAAATAAAAACATAACAAGATATCGGAATATTTATCCTCGGACTGTAAGAAAAGACATTGAACTTAAACTCGGCTATGATTTTTTCCAGCTCGTGCTTTATTATAGTTACCGACCTTGTCTTTGGAGAGCTTTAATTAAACACGTTTTTTAATTCTTATTTATTTCGTAGATTTGCTCGAATTTATGCCCATCCACCATAACCGCTGAACGGGATCGTGTAGCGCCGTTAATTGCTTGCTGAAAGGCATTGCAATGATGGCGTGCAGCGCTGCCGACTAATTACCAACGGCGAAAAAATCACAGTTTCCGTTTTATGGGGATTCGGGAATTCTTAAATCATTTTCTTTATATCTTACCGTTTGATGCTACTTAACAAAAGAATGAATTTATTTCATAAAAGGTATTTCTTCCTTTGTCTTCACTTAGAAACAGAGTATATCTGAGATTCAACTTTTCTTTGCTTGCAAATTTTTCAAACCAAGTTTTGACGGTTTAAGATTTTATGTAAACAATTGACAGCTGACGTCATTAGGATTACTTCGCACCATTTGAGTCTTTAACACTAATCCTTTCGTCCTTTATCTTCACAACAACTATACCTACAGACCAAATACGCAAGAGTGAGCTTGTAAATCATCGAAAACTAATTAGGAGCACCTGTGCGGAGGGGTTTTAGAGTGTGAAACATTTGATTGACATTTCACGATTTTCTTAGAAAAAAACTCAAACGTGAGCAACTAAGGGCTTAAATTTGCGAGACACAGAACGAAGGGAGTTTATGAAGAATTGTCCTCTTACATAATGAAATTCCCCTTCAATGTCGTGCAGGTATTTTGTATGTCAAAATGATGAGCTGAAAGAACTGCACGCAAAAAAAATAGTGAACAAAACAGTTAAAGCCAAGTCCTGTCAACACTTGGACGTAAAGCTTAAACTCACACAAAAAATTGTGCATTGCTAATGCTCAACATCATTCAAGTCGAACGAGTATGAATTTGTCAAACATTTTCAAGACTGTATTGTGTTGGCTGCGCAATGATGTTCAAGCGTGCAAGTTTAAAACAGACTGACCCTTTCACTGAACTAATTTCTAGTTGGCCTTAATGGCATCAATGTTTTAACCGCAAATCTTTTATCACCTTTAAGTAGTTCACTCAATACCTTCGTAGTAAAATACACGCTTCATTGTTAAACGTGAAAACGATGTCAAGTTAGTTTCGATACACGCAAAGCAAAATGATTTTGGAATGCCTTCCGCTACACTACATACTATTAAAAACCCTTTCACCATTATGTTTACTGACAACTGCTCTTTAATTTAAAGCAACTTTTTTTGTACTTGCCCTTGACTTTAACAAAAAAAATTGGAAACATTGCAATGCTCAATCTATTAAAAAATCATACATTTATAGGAATAATGAAGAACAATGTTTTCTCACGTTTGCACGTATTATACATGTAGAACACCATGCAGTTATGAGTGATTTTGTCGAGTTATTCAGACAAGATTGCCAGAAATTCCATTGTTACAAACTGTTAATAAAATAGAGGCTGGCAACTTTTTACAGCAAGTAAAATAAGAAAGATTGACATCTGATACCCAATCCCTACATCATTAAAACGTTGCCAGGGGGTAACGTAAATAGGTTTCTGAATTGTCTGATATGAAAACATAAAGAATATCTTTACAATGTTTGAAATGTATGAGTATCTTGCATAACCGTATATAATTACGTGACTGGAACAGTTCTGGTAACAAATATAAAACAAATGCTGAAAGATATTTCGCAACCGCGGAACTATAGTGATCCATGGCTATAGCGATTTTCGTCTTCCAAACCTTATTTGAGTGTTAAGTTATCATAAAAAACACATTGAGGAGAAAAAACGTTTGTAAAGTCATAAAATGCTTGGGCTTGAAATATTTTGTTATCACCAATTTCAAAACGTACTGTATATGATCCCACATTACAAGCATTTGAAACGGCTATTGTTGTATGATAAATGTGACAAAAGTTTCACTTGGTACAAGAAAGAATCCTCAAAATGTCTCCTTAACGTCCACTTCAAGAAAAAAATCTAGCGCTTAAAGAACTTGGAGTTGGAGTTAAGTGTACTTGCTTTCCATTGTGAAGAATAACTATGGTTTTGTAAAAAATTGGTTTATTACTGGTTCAAGCAAAAGAATTTTTTACTGCGTTTACATTCGACGTTAACTTGAAATCTGACGCAAATTTGTCACAACTCTTACGATCGTATTGCAAAAAACCTGCCTATGCCGGGAATGGCTACATATGTTCTATGTATGGCCAGTTGGCCACCTGTATAAGTAAAAAACAACTCATTTGCTTTTCAGTAGGCCTATAATTATATGATGAAACATTTTTCAATATAGATTTTTTCCTAAAGTTAAGTAATAAAAAACTTTCCACTTATTCCACAAAAGATTTATTTAGGCTATGGTACAAAATATTTCATGGGCAGTGAGGGATGTTAGTTTGTGTTAATGACATCATGAAATATAGCACAACCACAGTCGCCCAGAATGTTTGTTTTATTTAATGAACACAAATTGTCTATGTATTGAACACAGACTTAAACAAGTATCCTATTGAGCACATCAAACCATAGAAATCAAACAATTAAATATACGTCATTCATATTTTGTTGAAATCGACACCATAATGTACCGAAAGTGTGGGAGCAAAGAATTTTTGAATTGCCGCTAGTAACGAAATGAAAATATTATCTTTTATTAGGCTTTGGGTGTTACAAAAATAAAAAGTTTAAGGTAAAAATTGAACTTGTTTTATGCTAGGAGTCAATTTCAAATTTCTATTATAAAAGCTCATTTAACTAATTTATATAGCAAAGGTTGTTGAAAAAGAATTGCAATTGAAGATCCCTAAATGGAGTAACAAATAACAACGGCCTATTGTCGCTAAAAGGTTTGAAAAAGGAAAAGCAGCAGGTGTTTTGTGTTTACAATTTTATTTTTACAGCATAGCCTACTTTTTAGCCCAAATCCTGGGCAATAGATTTCTTTGACGTCTTTACGTGTAATTACTTCAATTACACTCTAATCGCTTAACCAAATCTTCTATGTCCTTTTTGTATATAATCAAGTATACGCTTGAACTATAATCATACAATCTGGCAGGCTACAAGTTTGGACCTACAAAAGCTAAATGCAAATTTACCTTTAGGAACTTTGCTTAATCCTTGAAATGAACAGTTAACCTCTCTTCTTCTAGCATTGCAGCGACACTCATGTGGACATCTCCTCCAGCGAATTGCCGGAGTTCCACGGCTTGTCAATGGTGTCGTTAATTTTGATGATGTCGTCGAATAGACGATTGGTCGGGCACGCTTTGCCGTCGTTAGCGTATACGTCATCAAAGTTAATATAAGAATATAAATTCCTTGATTGAGATGCATGATCATGGTCTTTCCATGTGGTCTAATTTCAAGATCAAGAGAAATATCTTTGATTATTATTTCCCTTAAACACTTTCTCAGCTAACTAGCGGTTTATTATTTGCCGGGCAAGAACCCGTCGTCAAATCTGCAAATTTGAAAAAAATCTTTGTAATTATTATCACACATATATTTTCCAACTACAAAATGAATCCTGGCAAAAAAATGTTCTCTTCGCTAACAGTCTCTGAGTTCTTTACGGTGTATACTCAGCAGGTAGTTGTTACTGTAATTACTCATTAGAAAAAATTTATTTCAACCTGGATTAATGTTATTGTTAGTAAACTGGTGGTACTTTAAACGATTTCAACATATACCCATTCGCTACTATGAATGTGTAAAAAAGGTTCATTGCATTTCTGTTGAAGTTTAGCTTCAGTTGATCATAACATAACGATGCCCAACATATATCTAAGCTTAATGCCAAGCCTAATATGTTTACAAAATGAGATTTAACCTAAACCACCACTTTAGCTTCCGTTCCTTGAAGAGCGACGAATAGCTTTTCTAATCGGCCTGTAGTTGTCCACTTCACACTGACGAGTTTCTTTTTTCAACCACGTATCGTGAATATGAACATTTTACACTCAATTTGCAAATTCTAAATGCTCGAATGAATGCCCAAAGCTTTAGTTACGAAAAAGTAACTGATGCTTTCATCGATAGCCCGTTTGAATAAGCGCACACTTAGGCTTGTACCCACATATCAATAATACTAAACACTGATCTCGTCTCTTCTGGAATTCTACAAAGTAACTCTGATATTTGCTTTGTCAAATCTCCTTACTCGCTCGCCTGTAGCCATTATTTCTCTTTTGTATAAGAACCACATCTAACAGCAGTTAAAATACACCTCACCCAATGCTACAGGAATACAAACCAACTTTATATGCCGATTTCACTCATTTGGTTGTTAAAATTATATGTAAGAAAGTATGTATACAAATGGTTTGGAAAGAATTATGGTCAGCGGACATATATCGAATTGAACAGAAGAAATGCCAAATAAATGTATTTTTACCATTGCAAATCAAGACTTTTATATTGATTTATTCAAACCGTGTAATTCACGTCATCTTATACAGTCTTAACTCCTAAGTATATAGCTATAAACTCGCTGGATTTACGTATACGAAACTATGCATAAAAGACTGTTCAGTGACACCTGCTGTAAATTAGGAATGCATAGCAGAAAAAATTTTGAACATGCACAGTTGCACATTCCACTTCACGGGCCCTGCAGATTCGGCAATGTTGTGTTTTTTTTGTATTTTCTGTGACTCGTTTCAGAAGAACCTTTGAGTTTAGTAGCAAACACTTGAAATTTATTTTTTGAATAGCCCCAATGACGTAAATATGACGTCAATTCCTACGTTGTGTTGAATGATTTCAGTCTTTTTGCTGATTCAAAGTACTTTCTGATTTCAAACAGTACCGCAATATTACGTTGATGGATCACGCCACTGCACCATTTTGTATAATTGTTTAAACTCGCCACAAATCTGTCACAACCCTTCTACAAAGTACGACGTTTAACAACTACAGATTTTTGTACCTAAATTCAAGCTGATAAAAATACTTGTGTGATGTCTGAATATTTAGCAGCGGAAAAAGACTTTTGCACGGCTTCAACCCAGCGTTGATTCGTCACCCGCCAAGCTCACCTAGACTGTCTGTGCATTGTCCAATACATTCATTTTTTTCACTTGATTTTATGTTTTTTTAGGATCTTGTCCGACTGTTCAACAGACACCGGCGACCATTGAACAGAGGCATCGGAATACTTTGTCTAAAGCAAAAGGCAACACAACATCAGCACTGCTAGGTATTAAAAATGTTCAAATCATTCCCAGCTTAGCGCTCTTTTATCGCATAACTGCTTACGTGGTATGATTTCGCGGATTGATTGATTTTCCTGTGGTCAATTAAAATTCCTCTTTCCTTGTTCGTTGAGATTAGGAATCAGATAATGTGTTTGTATTGTCAACAGTAACGTAACACTTCATAAGTTGTCAAACGCACGTGGGGTTTGGGCGGGGAAAGAAAATGAATAAGCAGAGGTTCGAATGAGATAATATTCCTCATTGTTTGCAATATAACCTTGCGACATCTGCGCTTTTGATTTTGTTGCCTGCTGGAACATATAAGCCTATGCAATTTATCTTTTAATTAATCGAGTAGGCAAATCCCGTTTTCCGTTTGTTTTTTTATGTTACAGTATATTTTTACATTACTATATTGTAATAAAATTGTGTAATAAATCAGTGTGTTGAACATACACAGGTTTGCTTGCGTCAGTAATGTTTCGAAAAATACACGTAAGGATCGTAACGCCCTATATTACAATCGCACATATTCACGCAATCGTGCCATTATTAGATGCGGGTTTAGATAAAAATTATATTGATTTGAGTGTTTACCAATATCGGGTTTGAAATAGCCTGAAATTGTCTTGCGTGAGAAACAAATAACCTATACGAAGACAATGCCCGAGTGGTAAGAGGTATATGGGCCACCATGTTTCCACAAGTCCGACATGACACTCTGGATAAGCCTTGTATGTTTCTGCGGTCATGGAAATAGTGTAACGGAATATGTTTTTCACTTAAGTAGCCTACGACTATCAAGCCTTTCATTCTGTTTTCAGAATTTCTTTCACGAAGACTTGAAAAAGTTTTTAATCATAAAATTTTTTTTGGTATAATGTTAGTCGTCATTTCAACATCTGCTGGAAATGTAGCGGAGCAATTGTTTTTTAACAACAGACAGACAATTTACTGTATAATTAGATAATACCAAAGTACACTTTTTGGCGTTAGTTTTATCCTTAAAACCTACACGGATTTTTAAAAAGTCAGACGTCAAACTGTTATCTTATAGTCTAGCACAGATAAGATTTCCGATTACAGGTGTTCTGGACAAGGTTGAAGTCACAACAAAGCCTCAAAGAAATCAATCTTGTGTAAATGAAACGTTACCCCTGATTTGTTCGCGACCAATAATATACACGCCAAGGCCGATTTCTGGTAATATGGTTTGTTTGCCACAACCTACAATCATGCAATATATGATATGTGGAAAAACGGCAGTTTTTAGGTTTCCTACCAAAGTATACGTTGTTTGAACATACGGTCAAGCACAATAAGTATATGCTTCTATACAGAATTTGATTCTCTAACTACCTTATAATTTAAGATAGGTGCAACAAAAAGATTGATGGCCCACAGCATTTGCATTCAATTAAATGAATTTCTTTAATTTTTGTCTGGCCTGTAACAATACTGTGTAATTAATAATTATGTATAGTCCACTTCAAATCATACATATACAGCGCATTATTTCACACTTTACTCATATATTGGCATGCAGTCATGTTAATCGCCACTAGATATATAAGTAAAAGTTTTAAGTGCATTAGGTCGCCAATAAAGGTACATTTACACAAAGCCTTAGTCATACCGTGCTTGTCATGTAAATCCTATACGTCATAGGATTTATCGCATGTTTTTCTCAATACATGGTGTTTAAATACAGATTTTGCGTAGTCTCACTTATCTGAAAACATTTATCGGAAAAACTGTTTGCTGTCAGACTAATAATGTTTTCCAAGAAGTTTTTTTTGTCCTCGTTCGACTCGCTCTAATTCAGCCTTAATAATACCAACTATTGACCAATAAAAACGTTAAGCCTCATCTTATAACGCGAAAATTGTATGACGACAGGACATCTTCTGATGTGCAAATAAAACTTTTTCAGATGTCTGAAAGACAATAATTAGTCACTGTATCTGCCGTATTCAGCAAACATCTTTTTTTACGATAAAATGGGCCATCACTGTTCTGTTATAAAGACTTAGAAAACCGTAGAATATTTATACCATCAGTGAATGCCTGCCAATAGTTTTGAAAATGTGGGATTTACGCATAATTGCTTTTTCAAAACCCCCAAAGCATAGTTTTACTTTAAAAATCCACTGACTAGCCCAATAGGATATAAGGTCATTTTGTCAAAGGTGTGCCCATCACATTAGTACGAAAATCATCTGCTCCCTCTTGATATTTGCCAACAGTAAATCCTTTGAGTGTTTATAAAAAATCATCTACCTTTACATGTAACTTATGATAAATATTTCTAAACTAAAGGGTTACACGCAAAAACACTCCTATATGAATATGTTTTCTTTGTGAAAACTTTTAATCGGCAAGTAGTTGTAATTCCGTATAGCTACCGAAGAATGTTTAACTTTGAAGTCCTTCCCTTCAAGGACCAATAAATTTTCACTGCAAATACATCCGTTTTGTAAACTAATACCCTGAATGACGTCTGTAGCCTTACTCAACGCAGCTGTGTTAAGCACTAATATGATAATCTTTCCAACTGAGTAAATTTTAAGCTGGGACCTATAGCTACTTGATGCTGATTTCAGTATGCTATATTGAAAATTTCTTCTACTATAGGTGAAGTTCTGGAATTGTGGTAGAATACTTCTAGTTCATATGTAGTTGAAATAAGAAAAGAGATTTGTAATATTTTCAACCTGACATTGCCCAAATATGGTGAATATTACTCAACCTGTCAACAGCGAATTTTTACGTTTTTGGTTTTGTCATCAATGACTTCGCAGTTTGGCTAATAGTTTAGGCTTTAAGCTTTAACTTTTAATGGCCCTGTTATTTGTAACAATTTAGTGAATTGATTTTACTGTACAGTAAATGCAATCTAGTATTCTCATTAAAAGTTTCCCTTTTTTACTAAATTAAACCACTTGCATTTTTCAAATAACACCGTTTGCCTCCTTTACTGTAATTATTCCCGGTAAATTTTTTATTTAGGCCTAGTTGTGTCTTATGAAGTATTTTTGTATATTGTATTCATCTTTGTCAGTTGACTGACTACGCTTCTTGGTGAATTCGTTTGCGGTGGGAGAGTACAACCAATCCGATGCGGGAGAGAGTCTGTCTACCACAGGTGTTACATATGAAATATTCGGTAGATGAGGAAGTAGATGTTTGATTATGGAGGCAGTGGTGTATGTCTTCAGCCTGCCGTATCAGGGCAGTCTCCGTGTCCTGAACGCCGTTGGCACTGATTGTTCGCCATACTTTCCTGTTTTCAGCTAGTCTGCTAGTGACTCCAGTTGTTTCACTGCAATGTTGCACTTCTTCAAAGTGGATTTCATATGGCCTTTGTACCGCTCGTTTTGACCTCCAACAAAGCGACGAACTTGTGCTAGTTCACTGTACAGGACACGCCGGGAAAGCCAGTACATGGGCATGTGAATGTTGCGACAAACCCATCGTATTTGTCGCTTTTGCCAGTGTTGCATCCAGAGATGAACAACCAGCTCGTTGACGAATCTTCTAGCGCAGCACCCTGTCCCAACAGTGTAGGTTCAGAATGTGTTATAAGCAAGTTATGTGAAATCGTTCCATCGTTTGATGCAAAGGAATCCAGGCTTCGGAGCCAATGCAGCAAGATAGTATTGTATATTACATTTTAAACAGCAAATTTGGTTTTGAAATTTCTGCTGAGGAACACTCGTAGAGGCGTCCAAAAGCAGAGCTCATGAAATGGATTCAGCGTTAAACGTCATGATTAAGATTGTTTTTGTTGTGTAGAACAGCATCTAAATCGGGTAATTGATCCACATAGAGACAATGCTATCTTCAACGTGGAAAGTGCATGGAGGTGTTTGGATTGGTCAGTTACTGAAATACTTCAGTTTTCTTTGTGTTTATGACGAGGCCTGCTTGATCATACGTTGTGGACAGTCCGTCTAATAGCCTAGTCTCTGGAAACCAGTTGGAGAATGGCTAGTAAGTGGTTGCTCACATCTAGCGGAAACTGTTGGGTGTTTGCTGACCGCACACAACGACCTCTTGAGGAGGGCCGCAAAGTTTTTATGGCGGTTGCTTTGTCACACAAAAACACGCACGTTTCTTTTAGAATTAAGCATTCTAGGTATTACTTAGAATATATCCGTATGCCTGTTATACCGACTTTTCTTTAAGTGTGCTACGGATCTACACCTGAATCAAATTAAATTAAAATAGGGCTAAAAATAATGTGAAAACCAACTCATCGAAAGGATGAGATATAGGCCTACCATTTTGTTTGGTTGGAAACCATAGTGAGATTCTCTATTCCTTAACTTCTTCATTAACTCTTTTTCAAAGCTGCAGCTTATTAGTTGTAGGCCTAACGTTATAAAGATCATCTTGTGTAAGTCCGTAAACTAGTTTTCCTAAACTGAGAAGTTGGCAATTTACACTGTTTCAGGATTAAGTGTTCAGGCTAGCGGTCATGGATTTCAATTAGACGGGAAAAAATTGCTAGGACTGTTGCAGTAGTGTTATTTCGGATTAAGAAATGAAAAGTAGCGGTTGATTTTCCTGTTTGTGCAATAATTTAACCACACATGATGTAGTTTTATTTTATTGATAAATCTTTCTAAGTTTAACTAAACAACCATCCTGCAAAAAGCAAATTAAAAAAAACAAAGTCGTATATACAGCACTACAAAAATAGAAATCTGAAAAATATTTTAATAGTAACAACCGCCTTGTCAAAAAGACTAGGAATTCTTCAAATATCAGCTACTTCTGTAGTAGCAATCACAAAGAGCTACCATTCAAGCCCGTTCATCCACTAAGTGTTATAATTAAGTTATTTTGTACATTCAAACATAAGCGATTACTTCCGTAACAGAAATTACAGCAACTCGCAGCCAATAATAATATAAAGCATACTGATTGACGAAAAATTGTCCACAGTGACCAAAATCATCCTAGAAAACAATGTTCAATATTGATAAAAAATAATGCCATCGGTGATCTGCAAGCGATGGAAAACATTACAAGGAGACAGGGGAATGACAAAGCGGGCAGAACCTTCTAGAAGCAATCTCTTGCTCCATGGCTGACCGCTTACATGTTGAACAGGTCCAATATTGGTAGTCCACGATGGGTCGGCCAGTAACTACGCAAACTGGAAGTTTTCTGAAAAGCCATTTTTACAAAATAAATGAAAATGTTAAAAGAAGAAATGGTAAATTCTTTGGTAAATTTTATGAGATCAGTCATTAGAGCAAGTCTCAGCATGGTTATTTTTAATCAGAGAAATAATCGGCTCTTTGAGGGAATAAGTTTTGCTTGATTTTAATCCTAGACCTTAATACACTGTAAATATGAAGAATATAAATATGAAGAAATAAAACTACGCAACGCATCTAACACCCAACACCTTGTATCCCATTATAAAAGTAAGTTACTTTTAACCCTATTAACTTTTTGCTTACTCTTCTTTAAACTCTTCCTGGGCATTATTTGTTCTGCGTACGTCACGTGGTTCGTGTCTGAAAAAGTAACAATATGTGGTGGTCACAATGAAGGAAACACGTAAAAATTACATAGCTCGAGTAAAATAGTGATAACGCTTGCTGGAATAGTGTAGTGGGAAATATAATGGAATATCAAACTCAGACAAGTATGCAAACAAAATCGTTACTTGGTAAAGATCTCCATGGCAAGCTCCTGGTAAGCTTTTTTATCCTCCTCACCAACTGAATCAATCGATTCCAGCTTAATAAAGGATCGGGAACAAACTGAGAAAGAACGATTTGATGCAGCTGCAATTGCAAGTAAACTGTGGATTTTGACAGGATCCAAAAACTCCTCGTAATCAGTAAGATTTTCGGCTGAATGATAATTGTTACAATGGTCAATGAACAAGGAAAACATAGTGTCGATAGTAATGACTTAGCTTACTAACTTTGTAACAACTCGTTTGCTAATAACATACTTTAATATGTCAGTATTAATTTATTATTTACAATAAGATTGGTCTACTCTGCAACACAAAATTCAAAAAAACACAAATATTTGGTACACAAGTTTACTTGCAGGTCAACATTCCATTTCGTTACCACTGTTTATCAATCGATAATTCTATCAAAATAGTGGATACCTGTGCACATTGCTGAATCAACGTATCCGTCGTATAATTGTCGTTGAGCAAGGATGTAATAATGGTAAGCTTCAGCACCGCGCCATGCTTGGTCGATCACGCGTGAATCCCCACTGCCTACGTCATCATCGTTCAATAAATCACTTACACGACTTGATCCCTTTTAAGTTTTCATGCAAAAACAATAAAACATAGTAAGATCGTCTCTTTGTACAAATAATGCAAATGCCACATTTTATTCCACACGAAAACATAACAAAACTTTTGTCATATAAATTTATGAGTAAAGTTTCAAGTATGGTACTTTTTACAGTAACAAAAAATAATAAAATTTTAAACCCTCCACGTAGGGTTTATCTTACCTTTATATAGTCTTGATTATACCAAAGTACAAATTTAAACAGTATTTTGAACAAGTTCTCAGAACAAACTTACTGTAGATTTGTTTGACTTTTCCTTAACCTTTTTATGGTGTTTTTCAACGAGAAGTGCTGCAAGAACATAAATCTTCTTCAGCTGCAGTGGGCTAGCTCCTCGTCTAAATAGCGGATTGATAAAAATAATTTTGCACTTAGTAATCAATTGAATTTGTTGGGTGCCAGATGTGCAATAATGGATTGAAATAGATGTTGCATGTTAAAAATACTTCCCAAAACCTGCTTTTCAAACTTTTTCCAGTTTGTACCAAAATTACGTAATTCTTCGCTAGTGATTATATTTTACAGTACATCATACAAAATATTTACATTTCACAGATTTTATGATTAAAAAATCGTCGATAGTTTTTGATAACATAGAAAATATGATAACCAGCACAAACTCAAATTTAAATTTAATTTAATTTCAAATTTAAGTTGAATAAAATCCTTATGCCATTACTAAAATAAACGAAGACATAAATGTAAAGCCAAAACATACGCAGAATCTTTCAGTGCAAGCTTGAATAATAATTTCGCTGCTGACACAAATCGATTTGCCTTCTTGTACAGTTCAATGGCTTGCAGCGTGTTGTCTTTCTCCAGTAAATGTGATGCATACTTAGCTAGAAGGGCATCTATTTCCTAGGACATGAACAAAAAAATTATGATTGTGTATTATGCATACGAAATTCAGATGGTATCTACACAATCTATATCATACAGTCGATTTCTACCTATATTAAAACAATTGACGTCTCGAATTGCTAGTAAGCATACCTTAACATTGTGTTGCTTTGCAAGGTCTACTGCTTGGCTCCACTGGTTAAGATAAACGCATGTGTCGATTGCTTCATGTATCTTGTTGCACTTGCAAAATGCAGCCACAGCTTGTTCACACATACCCACCATTTTAAATGTTCTTGCCATTTCCTAAAGAAAAGACATAACTTGGATGCAACTGCAAATATAGCCTAAAGGAAAACATTACGGCTTATGGTGCTAGACTAGCTGGTTATAATAAAAAATGACATATACATAAAATTACAAGGAGCAGTTTGTGGTTATCCGGCAAGCTGTCGGCAAGTGCATATAGCCCTTTATAATCTTCTAGCATGTAATAGCATTCAGCTAATCTGTCCTGGTTGTCTCCTTGTAGGTAATACGTCACAGCATTCGACCTTTGCACAAAATATGGACATGAATCACAGTATTACACGAAATTACAAGCGCTAGTATTACCATTTTTGTCTATCAGCATAATAATCTCCAATTGCATTCCATGCTTTTATAAGTTGTTTGTCATCTGCACCTCCACTTCCTGACTTCAGAAGTTGGACAACTCGAAACCAGTCACCCAGCTTCATCCGTAGTTCTATAGCTAAGTCCCTAAAACATAAAATGCTGATTATACAGCCTTCCATTCCCATAAACTGTTTTACACCGTACATAAGTTTAAAAAAGTTAGAAATGCTGGCGGAGTAAAGAGCAATTATACCTTCTGTCCATTTCCAAGTAAATACGTTCAGCATCTTCAAATCTTCGAAAGTAAGCGGCAATTTCAGCAGCTTTCATTGATTCACTGTGAAGTTGTTCTACTTTCTTGCTCAAACCAATACCTTGGTAGTCCTTACATCGCACAAATGCCTGCTCAGCAACGTCAAGGTCAAGCTGCTCAAGAGCTGCTTCTGCTAAGAGACGCCTGAGTAATATACAGCAGTTGTGAACATTTTTGCAGGAACAGACAACATTCATGAAACAAAACAGGATTTATCGCGCAACAGTAATAGTAATTATAGCTTAAATAAGCACAGGAATAAATTGAACTCATATACACAAACCATAATCGTGGATGTGGATTGTCTTCAACAAATTGAGCTGCATCCTTCATCCCAACAGTTTGCACAAGAGCCCTTGTGTCTCTCAATGACTTCACTTCCAATTCAATAAGATCTTCTGAATGAGGATTATCAGGATCCTGAACGCAGGAAAATCAAAACTGAAGTAAACAGTGGCGTTTTTTATTCATTATGCCAAGGAGTCAAACTGGTTTTAAAAAGTCTGCTGCCATCATCATTCCTTAAACGTTGGAGTTTCTAGGACTATTATATAATGGCAAACTGGGCCTATATATTCAGGTCATTGCATACAATACTACCGAAATGTAATTCGTTTGTCAGTGATAAATGATTTCCAACACCACTCCATCCATACCTTAAAAATTTCATCCAGCAAAACCGACTTTATTTCCAAATCATTGAATTGACAAATGTATCCAGAACATTGTAACGGTTCCTTCAAAAATGTGGGAGTTGTATATCTGGTATGGTGGTAATGCATGCAAAAACTTTTTTAAAAACAAAAAAATCATTACCTCTGGATCAAGGCCTCTAAAAACATACATCCTTGTCTTTTCCATGATTGCAATCAGTTCGGGATTATCATCTGCCCATTTCATGTCCCATGTATCTTTACGTTCAAAAGACAAATGTTCCCCCACTACCTACACAAAAAATGAAACCTACTTCCACCATTCGATTACAATGTTAAAAATGGTAAAAGATTGTAAACAAAACACAACTAAAATAAATGTTTAAAATAATTTGTTGAATTTTTATTACCTCTTGTCCATTCACATCAGTGACTTTTGCATCAAGATCAAAGAATGAAAAAATTCCACTTGTGTCAATGATAGCAAGACGCCTGCGACGAAAATTCAAATCCATTAACACATACTGTACATGTCTACAGTGACAAGAGACTCTGATACATGATAGTAGCAACGTACGATGATGTGCAGTTGAGAGCAAGTTGTCTTGGTTCACTTGAAATGGCATATCTGTGAGTTAGCTCAAGTTGAACAAGAGTATAGCGATGCAAAGTACCAGATTCACGAGCCTAGAACATAAATTTACATGATTACAAGTTATTTTGATTTTTGGGACCAGTTGTAGTTTTCATTTTTCCATAAGCGGTTCGTTGTTACCTTAGTCAGATCAAGCAAAATTTTAATGCATTCATCTATTGATGTGCTTTTTTGAAAATTTATAACCTGTAGTCGTGTACATTAAGACAGAACACTTACCAAATTTATTCAATGGTAACTTTGTTAGTCACAGATTATAACGTTTTTTTATCATCAATTTTGTGTCTTATATTCTTTATCAATTGGATATTTTATCTGGCGCTTTTTTGTTAGTCAACTTTGTGTGGACAAAAATTTCTTTGTCTTTTTTATTTTCCGTATTTGTGATATTGTCAAAGAGAATAGATAATTATAT
The DNA here is from genome assembly GCF_947623445.1 of Clavelina lepadiformis. Taxonomy (NCBI): domain Eukaryota; kingdom Metazoa; phylum Chordata; class Ascidiacea; order Aplousobranchia; family Clavelinidae; genus Clavelina; species Clavelina lepadiformis. The sequence continues at coordinate 10,126,572 of NC_135243.1, forward strand.
TTTAGGAACTTATTGCACCTATGTTCCAATGACGCTTACTGTTCCATTACATATGGCTTGCAATCAAGGGAACATTAAAACATTTTTTTAGCAGTTAGCATCATCACAAACAAAGGCGGCGTTAAAATCAAGTCTGTAGTCAAAACTTTGCAACACTCACCACAATAATTATCTTGTCTGAAGCTGTGATAGCACAAATAGGGTCTTTAGTTGACTGTTAAATGTAAATTTCAGTTTAATGAATTTTATGTTTTAGTCCTAAAAGGAAACATTTGTAACAAAATAACCTACTTCAAAGGAGGTTAACGATTTTATTGAAATTACTGAATGGCGTTTCAAGCGCCGAAGGTTTGAAGATAAATAAGTTGAAAACAAATACAGTAGTTGCATAGATTTAGTTTAAAAATTAAACATCTTATAAATTCTGTATTTAAAAACATTAAATTATACGATATATTGTTAAAACTTACCCCTTGTGCTCCTGTAAAATTTAAATACTTTGCTTTGGTTGGCTTTTCATCATCAATATGGAAAAGGCTGCATACAATGTATATGGTTTACACTGATGAATTGGTATCAGCATGAATCAAGTAAAACTTCCAAACAAAATAAACCCTTCCTTACAAATAATCAAAACAAAATGTGACGTACGATTCATGATTGTTTTTACGTTGACTTGATGTGACTATGTGAGACAACCCTAACATTCTTGAATTTGTAAATTGCCAAACATAGATAGCTTCACATGATGCAGCAACCACATGAGTTGATGTCATGCACATGAATAACGGTTCTGCAAAGATTATCTGTTAGAAATTGCCATCTGATGATTAAAGTTATCTATTACTGCCAAATATAACCTACTGAAGCAGTTGCAGATAAAAATTATTTAAAATCATAAATTGAAATGTATTATAAAGAGTTGTCATAGATAGGATAACAAGATCAACAGAAACGAAAGTAGCATAAACATGAAAAAAATCTTCCGAAGAATTCAATAAAAAAGGAGATGTACTGGTATTGCATAAAACAAATTTCTGGTAAAATGTCAACTTTAAAGTCAATATTACCAATTTCAATAAACTTTGAGTCCATTGGCGTTCCAATAGCATTGCACAAAATAAGAGTATATTGACCATCATCATCTTCAGATTTGGTTGCCAAGCAACTATGCTCACCGGCAGCAGCAACAAGCAACAAATGCTTTACATATCTTTAAGAATAGTCTTAATTATAATCTGAAGGATTTAAGGCACGTGTTTAACTTAAAACAAGCAAATTTATTTTACTATAAAATAATTACACATTGAATAACATAACTCGGCTTAAAATTTCTGAAAGTAATTGCCCAACTTTAAAAACCTACTTCATATATTTTTCTTTATTTCTCCAATCCCAGAATATTAGGCAATGTTCGATTCTATCAGGTTTCAAAAAAGCATAAACCACTGTATTGTCAAAAAAGCCCCACTGAAACAGAACAAGTTACAGATGGCTTTTGGTTAATATTGTGCTCATAAAAAAGAAGCTACTGTATATCAAGATGTATATCTTTAAGAGCCAACTGCACAAATGCAATTTAACCAAATATATCAATATAACATAACATGCTTTGAATTTGTTTTAATAAAACATAATTAACACGATGAAAAGTATTTTAGTAATTTATGGACTTCTTAGCGTAGGTCATTTCAATTGTAATTCAAAACCAACCTTATAGTCAGGTCTGATGTTAGCAAAGTATATGAAAGAGTCAATAGCCAGGGCAATCCTCAAACTGGCCTTTTCCCAGTCCAATGATGCAATGCTTTTACCAGGTAATTTTAATGTATATAGACCCTTCGTTAAAAAAATTCACACAAAAGTTTAAAACTCAATCACTAACTATGTCTTTTGTAAGATTAACTGAACCTATCATCTACATATATTTATTAGTTTCCATATTATTTATTAAGTTACTTACATTAAATTTACTTAAAGTGATGCGCAGGTCCAAAAACAAATCGATCTTATATAAAAGAACACTACTCACTGAATATTATGGTAAAATAGTTTTGAAAAATAATTCTTGGTTAGGTAATTATAAGCAAAAGAAAATCGCAAAATTGGCCTTATTTGTGACATAGAGCCTTACAACATGTGCAAATTCATAAATTTAGCAATACCTACTGTTAGTACTGCATATCATGTATGTATCTGTTACAACTGTATAGACTGCTCTAACTGCCAATAGGTTGGTAGGTGACAAGATATAGCCCAACCAAGGCAACCGGTTTGACGGGTAGCCTATGCAGTCCAAAGGTACTGTGACGTCACGGGCACAAATGATTAGGCTACAGGATTTTTTATGTTTATAACAATTGTATAATTATTCATTCACAATACTTCACGTTGCTAATTTTTTCTCATGACACCTAACTGGACATAGGTCAAACTCCTATGACCTACACTTCTTATTTCAGTTGACTACCGTGCAAGGAAAGCAACAACAGCAGCATGTTGTCAAGCAACTTGACTAATCTATGACATAACAAAAGCCTTCATCTACGTCACAATCAAGGCCAAAAACTGTGACTTTTGTTATTTTCTATTGCCGATAACTACCTAACCATGAAGTTTTTCTCAAAAATAGTTTTTACCAGAAAATTTAGTTAATAGTGTTTTTCAAATAAGATCAGCTTGTTTTTGGACTTTCTCTCACTTTAACTTAAAATCACTGAAAATTTTTTAATGTTTGTGTCACAGCAGTGGTGGACTGCTTCGGATTTGCAAAGGAATGCTTTAATTAGCTAAATAATTTCTTGAGAATCATACTTTACAACAAAACATACCTCCCCAAAAGCATTGAAAAACTGCACCATGTTAATATCTTTTTCGTTTTGACCCATATGAAGGGTGCCAGCTATAGCAAGAATGGAGCCATTATCATTCCACTGCGCATCAACTGTGTGCATCTTTGTGTCTATTAATACTGGTCCTAAACAAGAAACATTGTGAGGCTCTGCCAACATAACCAATGGTCAGTTATACAACCTAAAGAAATTACACTTGCTGCCCAAGTTATTAAAACGTTTGGTCTGCTTTGCAGCTTTCTCTCATTCCAACAAACAAGCATGGTTAAAGTAACTACACTGTACTGGTATCACAGTAAAAAGTAATCACAGTTTACAATCAGCAAAACATTATTATAAACACATTTTAACAAAAGCTTACTGCTATCTGACTCTGTTCGCATGACTTGACATCGCCCATTATCAAAGCAAACTGCAAGACATGGACAATCTGGTTCAACATAACCAAGCCTACCATTATACCATTTAACTGCTGCAAGACTCACTGCTCCAGTGACATTAACCAGACAAAAAATCTCAATTTTTCCCTGCAAATAAAACAAATTAGTGAAATTACCAAAAAAGTGCATTAAATGCTACAATTGTCACATTTTTCCAGGGAAAACTTACACAAGGACTGCCTAAACCATCATAAATATGAAGTTCGCCACTTGCAGTACCAAATAAAATTATTTTTCCATCTGGAGACCACTGTAGAATAAAAAAATCACTATGTTACTCTCCATGCTTTATCAAGATTACATTGACATTGTCTGACAAAAACCACAGAAGTAGTATAGCAAAGCAATGTCAACTGATGCTCACAGCAACTTGGGTTAGCTGCATGTTCTTCAGTTCTTTGCCCCAGATTCTGTTTCCATCAACTGAGCCAACGATAACAGCGCCATCTTCATAAGCAATGCAGATTTTTTGTCCATCTGCATTCCAGGACATGGAACGTACAATAGATTTGTTTCTGTTATTTATCATTTCTTCAAACCACTGGCCTGTAATACAAATTTATGTCAATCACTTATAAGCATAAGACATAAAAACAGCCATAAGACATAGCAAAACTCATGTTATTTGAAACTTAAATTTAATCATCTTCACTATTTAAAACAAATGAGATGCTTATTACAAACCAAAATACACATATATAGTGAGAAAGATCTTTGCTAGTAATTTGCAAGAAGAAACATGAAATTCTAATTTCAACGGTTCTTATGGTGAAGAGCGTGTGCTAAATTAAGTTGACATTAAATCAAAAACAGATTGTCAGTAAGCATACCAGAGAAAAATTATTTAATTACGTATAATTGTCAAGCAGTAATTGCAAAAATGTATTGAAAATTCTCGGTTATTTATGATTGTGGCGGGGACGAATATAAAGACACAGAGTGAAATTAAAATGTTTGGTAACTGGGATTTCAGTTAAGTATGCAATTAGTAAGGAATAGAAAGCTAGCTAACGTGTTTTGCATGGAATATGACCTCCCAGGTAAGTAGGCGATTACTGTAGTTGCAGTCTTGCGGGTGATATTTATTTTTTAACATAGAACCTTCACAGGGAACAGCACATCTACTTTTGGCACTTGCGACCTTACTGCAATAACCAGCACTGGACTAGGTTAGCAATATCAGCCAAGACTGAACTCACTGAGTTGTAACTTAGTATCTGCCTGCCTTTCACCAGTATAAGTACCTAGGTTTGGCCTAACTAAAGCAAATATTTCTGTGATCCACTGAAGTAAATAATAAACTATAAATTTTTCTTATCAGCTCATTCATACTTGATCCAAAAAACGGTGTCTTGTACATAGATTTCATATTGTGAGGTCATAATTTCCATCCCCTCACAAGTACATATAGCAGCAAATTCGTGTTTTTGTATATTTGGCGATAATTGCTTAACCAATATTTATTGTTGAAAAATTCTTTGTCCAATATACTTACAGGCAACCTTTACTTTTAGTTCAGCACGTGGCCTCACATTCGTACTAGCACCGTACACCACTATACAGTAGATAAGTCATGCTCTTTTTTCAATTATTACCTTTATACATCATCCATACAATGATGAGTCCTTTTTGGTCACTTGTAGTTAGTTTCTGGTATTGGTTATTCCATGTAACAACTTTAACATTTCCTAATGGAAGACAGTAAAAGATTTTTGTTTAGAAACAGGAATGACACAATTAAAGTGGGTATCTACATGACAAACACATAATTTGCTTTGTTGACAAGACATACAACAATTTATGTCATTTGATCAAGTCAACTTCGGTCACCTTGTAGACCTTAATAAAATTAAATACAGTGAGATCTCGTTAATCCGGACCCCGATGAACCGGAATCCCCACTATCCGACACAAAACTGCCGGGAACAGATTTCTTCCTATGCATTTTACCCCTTTAATCCGGAAACCCCGCTGTCCGACTCCGACACAAAAGTTTTGGAACAAATGTGCTAAATCAATAGCAATAAAATCCGATAAACCACATTATTAACAGTTAAGCGAAAATGATTCACGATTGTCCTAATACAGTATGTAGTTAGTTGACGAAACAATAGCCGATTATCTACGCATAATAACGTTGCGGTCTTTATTGATTCAAAAGTACAGTACTGTACAGCATTGCGCTTTCTAAAAAAATTTAGCTGTGCTATTCAGTATGCCTTCATCAGAGCCACCATCTAAACGTACAAGAATTGAAATATCAACTGAAAAGAAGCAGCAGATCTGCCAATACCAGCGGGATCATAAAAAGGCAAGGCAAAATGAGATTAGACAGCATTTCAACTTAAAATGGGGAATAAATGTAGGAAGGTCAACAATTTCCGACATTCTTAAACAAAAGGGAAAATGGCTATCATCAGATGACATCAAGCGTAAAAGCCTTACAAGAGCTAGGCCCTGCAAGGAACCAGAGTTAGAATCCGCTATTTTTCTGTGGTTTACAGATGTCCGTTCACGAAATCTGCCGGTTACATGCGACATGCTAAAAGAAAAAGTCAAAACTTTTGGAGAGCAACTCGGTGTTAAAGATTTTGCTTATTCAAATGGCTGGTTGAATCGTTTTAAGAAACGACACGGAATAGCATTGCAAAAAGTGCACGGAGAATTTGTTGCAGCTGATGTTGTTGAAGTTTCAAACGGTAGGGAAAATTTACAACAAATCATTGCTAACTATGCTTTACAAAACGTCTATAATATGGACAAGACAGGGTTGTTTTATCGCTTGGAGCCGGATGCAACGCTGGCTACAGGTCCAGTAAAAGGGAAGAAGAAAAATAAAGAGCGGATAACGGTGGGTCTTTGTTCAAATGCAACTGGATCAGATAAGCTAAATCCTTTGTTAATTGCAAGAGCAAAAAGGCCCCGCTGTTTCGGAAAGGATTTTGATCCAAACGTGTATGTCACATATAGACACAACAGTAAAGCTTGGATGACAAGTGTGGTATTTACAGATTGGCTTAAAGATTTTGACCGAAGTATGATACAGCAAAACCGTTTGGTTCTGCTTCTTCTTGACAATGCTGCCAGTTACAAAGTTCCAGAAGATTTAGAAAATGTTCAGGTGCATTTCTTACCACCAAATACAACGGCTCATCTTCAACCAAATGATGCTGGGATAATTCGAAATTTCAAGCTATACTATCGAAAAGGATTGACCAAACATTTCTTGCAGTCCATAGAAAATGATCAGCCAATGACCATTAATCTTCGGGAAGCACTGCACTTGATCAGAGAGGCGTGGAATTATGTTAAGATGCAAACAATTCAAAACTGTTGGGAGCATACAGGCATCATTCCCAGGGCGTCTTCTGCTGAGATTACATCGGCGGCATGTGGGACAGAGGCAGAAGTGGTTGAAGAAATCCAAAGAGACATGCAAGGATTCCATACAATCTCTAGTGAACATCTCATGTCTGTTTGCGACTGGCTAGACGTTGATACTGGGATTTGTACTGGCGAAGTTTTATCCGATGAGGCCATTGTTGAAATTGTTAACCCACCCACTCAACGCGACAGTGAATCCGAAACTGACCATGATGAGACAGAAAGTCCACCTCGTGCAGTGACAACAAACGAGGCCATATCTGCAATTTCTACTTTGATTTATTACTTTGAGCAACACTCTTCATTGCCGACAGTCACAAATTATCTTGACAGTGCGTGGGCTATGAAAGGAACATACAATCTTTCAGTAAAGAATCACTCGTGCAACGTGAGATAACAGACTTTTTTAAGTAATAAATTGTTTGTTTTGATTTCACATTAATTTTTTGTTCTTGCCATCTTGCGATATTGATGCATTTTGATAAATAAAAATAGATTAAGATCGCGGAGATAAATTAGTGATTAGAGCAGGGGTGACGGACCTATTCGTTGTGGCAAGCCACTTTGTCAGTTACAGTTGAGTAGGTCGCACAGCTTTTTAGTCATACTATGAAATACTGTACAGTATTTTAAAAACGAAAAAATAAATTGTTCATCAACAGTAACAAACAACGCTTCCGCGGTCGCAAAAAATACGTACAGTACATCGGTTGAGTGCGGCAATCTATTGAAGACATACTGCTGCAACTCAATTGTGCTATCAGCTTTTGATATCGCATTGCGCAAAGATTGGAAACAGGTCAAAGAAAGTTCAAGACTGCTGGTCCCGCCGGAATGCTTTGCCATGCAAGATCGGTTGTCAAACCGATTTGCGGCCACATGTTCGTCACTTCTGGCTTAGAGCATTCTTTAATACGGTGGTTCTGGGGTTCGACACTGGGTCGGATCACACAAAAAATATAATTTTATTTTAGTTGCTGTCCAGCCAGAAACTCGGTACTTAGAATTGGAGTAAGGTGCATACTGCGTTTTGAACACGGTACTGCATTTGCAAGATTGATTGATTTTTTACTTTCCGATAATCCGGATACCCCGCTAAATCGACATTTTTTGACGAAACGAAGTGATCCGGATTAATGAGGTCTCACTGTACATGGTTGAACATGTATCTAGATAATATATTTTTGCAATTTTGATTGTATATGTTAAGTATATCTTGAGATATAGGTCTCCAAACATACACAGGTAGCTGTAGGAATCTGCAATATTACTGCTTTATGTTTGAGAAGTTATATCTCTGTAGTTATGCAAAGTACGACATAATCCCAATACAGCGGTAGCACCTAAATCATAAGCTAGTTTAATAACCAAATACAATAATATAAAACAATTAGTGCTAAGTGTAGTATAATGATGCTTTATTACTGTATGAGTGTCTATAGAAGATTTCTGTGAGATTTTATAGTATGAGCACATATTAAATATATATACAACCTTTTAGGAATAATTCTTTCCAGTTTCTTAATAGAAAACATGGCAGTGCTTCAAAATGGCCAAATCCCTAACTGCAACAATAGCACTTAACATACCTTAATAACTGGTAACATTATTAAGTAGCCCAGATTGAATACATTATCCAAACAGTTTTATAACAAGCTAAGAATTGCTAAAAGTTTCTCAAAACCACTTTATAAAAAACTTTCAAAAATCTTTCACCTTTAAACCAAAAGGAGAAGATGAAAACTTCCATCAAAATGTGAATAAATGATCTCACATTCAGTTCATTCATACTGTGTTATCTTGCTAGTTATGTAATATAATGTATTGTCAACGTAAACGTCAGGTATCGTGAGGTAAGAATGGAACAGAGGAGTTAAGAGAATTGCGATAAAGCAGTGCTTATGTCGAATGACCTTGTCGGTCGGTCTAACGCTAAAAGCTGGCTTGCGCTATGTGCACTGGTTCATAGAATTAATTACGCTAATTAATTGTTCATAGACATTGCATCTCCATTGTTTAAAAGTTTAGAGAGTCGTGCGGTGACTTAGTACAATGCAATACTAGCAAAAAAATGATACACAATCATAGAACATAATTATAAGGTGCCGTTCACAAACATGAGTCATTGGCAGTCGCTCTTGAGCTCGAATTGAACCTGCTCGTATCGCCTGGCTTGTTGGCCTTGAGCATTGTCTGGCTTGGTTGAGTGAGTTCATACTGTTGTTGTCATGGGCACACGTTGCTTCGCTTTTGTCGTCTTCATCGACGGGAAGCTGTATTTGCTCTTTACGCGGTTCGAGGTGTCTTCGATTCTTACGGTGTATCGCACCATTGTCACCGCGTACAATGTATGAACGGGGAGTGTGGTGCTGTTCCAGTATCTTTGCTGGTTTCCACGTACCATGTTGCACCCGGTCGCCCACTTTGAACGGTGGCAAGATTCTCGAGCGCCGATCGTAGTATGTCTTCTGATTTCTTCTCCAGTGTCGAATTGAACGTCGCACTAACTTTGTTTCAACGGGACCAGGCTCTATCTGAGTTATAGTTGTAGGTAACAATCCTCGTAAACGTCTTCCATTCAATAGCTGTGCAGGGGATCCTTCCTTTCCTACGGGAGTGCTTTGAAATTCTAGAATGGATGAATAAGGATCAGGGTTACTATCTTTAGACTTAGTTAGCAAATGTTTCACCGCTTCAACGGTTCGTTCGGCCAGTCCATTGGATTGTGGGAAGTGTGGATTCAACATAGTATGCTTAAAGTTCCAGGATTAGCTGAATTCTAAGCTGAAAGCTTTCGAGTTTGCGGCAATCGAACTGAGGACCGTTATCACTGATAACCTCTTCTCTTGGAGATCCATGTTTGTCGAATATGGAATTCAGTTTTTCTATTACACTTTTGCTTGAAGTGCCGCGGAGAAGTGTAAGGTCAATACTGTTATAGTCTGCAACTAACAGGTATGTGCACCTATCCCTTTCGAAGAAGTCCATTGCAACAATTTCCCATGTAAGGTTTGAAACGTTCGTTATCATCATGGGCTCTTTAGTGTCACTTCTATTGAGGTTTTGGCAGAAACCAAAGCTCGAAACCAAATCTCAAACTTCAGCTGACATTTGGGGTGAATAGAGGGTGTCAGGTGTCTTGAGCTTTCTTAATGCACTTCACGATACCTAGGTGATTAAAGTGAATTAGATTAAGCAATTCACGTCTAAGATTTTTTGGTACTGTAATCAGTTCGTTTTTCAGAAAGACATCATTGGCAAATGTAATCTCGTCTCTGAAAGACCAGTAAAGCTTTAGTAAAGTTCCAGTAAAGCGGCTGGGGAAACCTCGTATCTGTGAGTAGGCCATCAGGTGAGGACGCATTTTTTCAGAATTTGCAGATCTGGTTCTTCTGTGGTCAACCTACACACTTCGTCTAGATCGCCGGGAGTGACATTGGTATTGAGGGCTAATATTTCGCAGTTGATTTCGGCATCACTATGCTCTGTTGCTGACAGATGATTGCGGGAAAGGGCGTCCGCAACTGCAATGTCTTTTCCAGGCTGGTAAAACAAATCACTGTTAAAAGGCTGCAATTTGCAAAATTAAAGCTACCGTCTAGGGGAAACTGACGATAAGGGTTTTTTTCACTACCGATTCCAGCGGTTGATGGTCTGTGTCGACAGTAGCGTGTCATCCGAAGATATACTGCTTGAACCTGAGGCAACCAAGTATGACAGCCACCATCTATTTTTCTATTTGTGCATAATTTTGCTCAGTTTTAATCAAGGCTCGAAACGCATAAGGGATGGGACCGTCATCTCGGTACAGAATGGCGCCAAGGCCATGTCCGGAAGCGTCGACCTAAAAGTAGAGTGGCTTCTTTATATCGTAATATCTGAGTACTAAACCTGGGGTAGCAGTAATTAAACGTTTTGTTTCAGTGAATGGTTCTGTGTGGGTGTGATTCCATCTAAAAAGCTTCTGATTTACAAGTGGCCGAAGGGACGTTGTGACTTTGGATAAGTCTTGTGCGAATTTCTTGAAGATAGTGCACTAGACCGAGGAAGATTTCAAGTTCTTGCTTGGATTGTGAGGGAGACATCTCGGAAATTGCTCGGATCTTCTCAGGGTCTGGCTTAATACCACAGTCGCTAATTATGTGCCCAAAATATTTAGTTTCGGTGAGGCCGAATTTGCATTTGGGTAGGTATAGCTTCAAGCCTTTCTCGCGGCATCGCTCGAAAATTGTTCTAAGATTGCTTAACACGTCTAATTCGCTATCTGCCCAGCTTAAAATGTCATCGATAATGACAACGCCGATCAGGATACATGTCTTGTGAAATGTTTACACCAAATGGCAAGTGCAAAAATTTATACTTCCCAAACTGGGTATTGAAGGTGGTTAGCTTTTAGCTCTCCGCGTCGAGCGAAAGTTGGAGTGAGAAGGGGATACGTCTAGCGAGGTTGACCACTGGCTGAACATTCTCATCGAGCACAATATGGTGCTCTTCTTTGAGTTGTTCGATATCTTCAATTACATCTTTTATTTTATTTAATAAAGAGTGGTAGCTTTCTGGAACTGAGGCACAGTTGAGGGGATCGACTTGAAGAACTAATTTTATCAGATCGAGTTCTTGGCTAGAGGATAACCCCAGGACGGGTTTGGAAACACAATTCACAACGTAGAAAGTTAGATTGTAACAGCGATCATGGTAGTAGTAACGTAACTTACACTATCCCAACACAGGAACTTCGAAGCCGCCGAAATCGCTGAGGGACACCTTGGTGTTTTCAAGTGCAATGTGGTTTAAGGTGCTTTGAGCAGAGACTTAAGTAGAATGTTCACTTGTGCGCCTGAATCCACCTTGAATTTGATGATTTTATTGCCTGGGTCCGCAACTTGGATGCCTACAAGTATGTCGTTGTTGTGTGATTTGTTGTCATGCACTGATCCAATGAAGAATGTGTTTTGCTTGTTCGTTAAATTTCGATCTTCTTCAATTCCAGTAATGCTTTTAGAGTTGCAAAGCTTTGCGAAATGGTTTTGCTATTTGCAATTGAAGCAGGTTTTCCCTTGAGCAGGGCAACGTGTGTACAGAGTGTGAAACCTTCCACAGCGTGTTCAGGTTTTCTTTCTCTCGCGTTTCTGCCTGAACTCAACAGCCTTGTTTTGCCTCTTGACCTGAAAAGTTTCGATACTGGTTGTTTGATCACTTGAAGCCATAGATTTTACATGTCGTTTAGAAATTTTGTCTGCGCGGTTGAGAGAGCAGTCGAGATTTAAGCCTTACTCTCGTAGTAGCCTTTCTCTCAAAAATGTTGAAGTAATGCTGCATATAATTCTGTCTCTTATGAGGCCGTCGCACAATGTGCTGAACTCGCAAGAACGTGCTAGGAGCTTAAGATCTGCAGCATACTCGTCCACAGATTCGTAGGGTTTTCTGGTGTCTTGTGAAGAATTTGTGTCTTTCCACAATGATGTTACGTTTCGGGCTACAATGCAAGTCAAACTTGTCTAGCAAGGTTTTGGTGCTGCCTTTCTCTTCATCACTCGAACTCCATATATTATAAATATCTCTGCTGTATTGACCGATGTACAGTAACAGATAGCTTACTTTTTCCAGCTCAGTTTTCCTGGAGAAAAGACCTGCAAACATGAGTTCCATCACTTGTTGCAATTTCCATTGTGGAAATCCATCTCTTTCTGCGTTGAGGGTTCCATCGTTTCTGACACCATGTAATAGTGTATTCTGGCCTCCGCATGGAGGTGTGGGTTCAAGTCCCACTTCTGGCACCGTGTAATATAATGTATTGTCAACGTAAACGTCAGGTAACGTAAGAACGGAAGAAAGGAGTTAAGAGACAGACCAGCGCTCCAACACTGCTTATGCCGAATGACCTTGTCGATAGGTCTCACGCTAAAAGCTGGCTTGCGCTATGTGCACTGGTGCATAGAATTAATTACGATAATGAATTGTTCATAGACATTACAGTTACACATATAACATTTTATGTGCTAACAAAAAAATGAAAAATTCTTGATAACCCTTCTGGATTTTGTCAAGATTGAAAGTTGCATTGAAGTCTGCTAACAACTTCATGTGCGTGTTTAGTTTTATCCCATGGCTGAGAATAGTGAAATATTTTGCTACCTCACAAAAAGAAAAAATATCTATCAAAAAAATAGTAGCTTATATATGTTTTATGTTAAGATACCGAAAATTTCCGATTATGAAATCTTCGGATTTTGTTGATATTTTTCCAACCTCATTCCCAGAAAATTGTTAGGATTTCACCAAACTGTCAATTAAGTTCAAGGCATAAAATACCGCTTGGTATGTAGATTAGCATTATTTTTTAGCAGTAGTTAATATGAGCTAGTTGTTTCATAAAAAAACTGTATAACCTACAACAAGGCAGACTGTAACAACAAACTTTCAAAACAATATCTATTACACTGACCAAATATTTAATTCAGAAAAATTCTTCAAACAATGAATACAAGTGGAAGTTTTTCATCGTTATTAGACTATACTTTGTTATATACAATATTCATTTCATCGCCAGACACGCGATAAAAAATTCCAATTTGGCATGAAAAAAACATAACGCTGCCTGCTATCTTTTGTTAAGTATTACCTATGAACTATGACTAGGTATAATATTCTTATAAAAGTAAAAGAACTTTCAATTTAAATCTACTTAAAAAAGCAATACCATGATAAATACTATGCTCTACTTTGGGATATTTCTTCTCAAACATGAAACAGCAAATAGACTGTGTAGGCATCTATCTTAAAGCAACTTCCTCTTGCATGGAAATCCATTTCTCAAAATGTGGTTAAGGTATAATGAGTACATTGCAAAAATTATCTTATCTACAGATATACGTTTTAAACTAATAATCAAGACATCAGTAAAATCTAAAATGTTGATCTCAAAAGTTGAAAACTATTTGTTGAAATCACTCTTTTTACGACTTATAGGTGTAGTATCAGAATCTTTATCCTCTGCTGAAGAAAAGTTTTTATATAACTTGAACTCCTTGCACCTCAGTTATCAAGCTTGTCTATGTGCATTGGCTGATTATTGTTTTTTTCTTTAGTTTTATTTTTCATTTTTTGAAGTCCAGCCCAAGTTCGTAACTGTTCAAAATGACCAGTGATCAGAAGCAAGCATCGTTAGCGCTTTGCAAATAATAACCAAGGGCGTATAATGTAACAGAGCTGCTGGGTATCAAACACGAGTTTTCGTCATTGTGAGCTCAGCATTCTATCTGCTCTAATACCCAGTCACCATGTGAGGTGAACATAACATAAGGGCTATCTCACATTGTCCCTTCAAAATCTTCAATATCGGAAATGTGCATTGCACTTACCGCTGTGTCCTTCCATGGTTTGGTTCATACTTAAATTACTAGGAGCTGCCAGGCCTCTCACTTTTGCATCTTTTGAAGCACTAGTTTCTAACTTGAGAACCTGCATTAAATTTTAGGTTTAATCATTTTATGTAATCAAATTTAGACAAATATACATTTATAATACATTTATACACATATATCATTACTCGTTACATTAAAGATGTATTACACGTGTGGAGTTGTGATTCCCAAAGTGTGTTCTGCTAAAACCTTGGTTTTGGTTGAAAATAATTATCAGATTAATTAATTAGAGTTCTACGAGGTAATTACAAACATTATGAAATGGTTTATTTGATAAATGTGCTAAAGCTAAAGATTAAACATCCTGGTATATAACAAGTTAAATTGAAAAAACTTGGACATTCGTATGTCGTCAATTACTGTATTTTACGGACCATAAGGCGCAATTTAAATCCTTTTTTTTTCTCATAAATTGATCGTGCGCCTTATAAGCCGGTGCGCCTAATGTATGGATCAAGTAGTGCTTTATTGCCTACACTCAAAACCAGTACCGATACTATTATTACTGTTATTATTACTAGTACTATTATTACGGTAACCCATACTCCTTAAAATACGTTGCGTTCTATAGCCCGGTGCGCCTTATGTATGAACAAAAAACTAATCAAAGCAATTTATTGACAGTGCGCCTTATAATCGGGTGTGCTTTATGGTCCGTAAAATACGGTAACTAGTATTTCTGGACAAGTTGCATTTTATGTTAAGCAGCCAAGTCTTTTTAAAACTACCACTTTAAGGCATTCAGTGTTCAGAATTTGGAATATACTATGTTATGTGCAGCTTTTGATCATGACAGTGACTGTAAATACAGATAAAAAACAATATGATTTGCAAATCAGGTATCCTGCCTTTATTATGTCAAAAATACATTGCCATGTTAAAACAGGCAGCTACGACAAAATTTTGTATATTTGATCACAAGTAATTGGATGGTACCACAAACTTTATAATCAGACTGAGAAAATTTTTTGCACGACTTAAACTCAGCGTTGATTCCTCATTGCGCAAGCCCTGGTTATGGAGACTTGTCTTTTTGTGCAAGCTACTATAGATGTTTTGATTTGAAATGTTTTTTATATTGCCTAAACTTAGAACTGTTCACCAAAACCATGTCAAGTAGTTTTGAAATGTCGATTAGCCCCGTGTGCCTTGTACGGTAATTAGTATCTTGTCTTGTCCTGTCCTGTTCATCTCTTTAGTCTGTTAACACGCGGCAGTGAGGCTAGCGTACTGTGGCTTGATCTAATTGATTTTTGATGTTTAATCCTTTATTTTATGTATAAGTTAAGGTTATTTTCATGAGAGTATTATGTGTTCATAGGAAATAGTCTAATTTCAGTCTTATAAAGTAAGTTCACGTAATCTTCTTTATTACAAACCACTAAACAGAAGCAAGTGTCAACAACCTTCCTCACCAAAACTTTTAGGACTTAGCCTACATGAACATAATGCCAAGGCAGATCTGATATGGCACAAATAAGTGTAAAATGTGAAAATTCAATTGTCAAAACTTAAAAATTAGCTTGAAATTAGGGGCAAGTCCAAAAACAAGTTGATCTTACATGAAAGAACAGTACTCACTCAATGGTCTGGTGAAATATTATTGAAGAATAATTCTTGGTTAGGTAATTACTGTATAAGCAAAAGAAAATTGCAAAATTGGCCTTAATTGTGACATAGATCAAGGCTTTTGTGATGTCATAGGTAATCCCAGACAACATTCTTAAATTCAGCAATACCTACAGTATATCACATATGTTTATGTTATAGCTGTACAAGTTGCTCTCACTTCGAATAATTAGATAGGTGACAGCATATAGCCCAACCACGGCAACAAGTACGGTCCCAGTTTGACAGGTAGCCTATGCAGCCCTAAGGAAACCGTAACTTCACGGACACAAATGATTGGGCTACAGGATGTTTTATTTTTAAAACAATTGTATAATTATTCAATTCCAATGCTTCACGATGCTAATTTCTTCCATAATTTGACACAGATTAAACTCCTATGACATAACAAGAGCTTTGATCTACGTCACAATGACTGTTAAAAACTGAGATTTTTGTGATTTTCTTTTGCCGATAACTACCTAACCATGAATTATTTTTCACATATATTTTATCAGAATGTTTAGTTAACAATGTTCTTTCATATAAGATCAACTTGGTTTTGGACTTTCCCCTCACTTAAACCAAATCCATACCTCTTGTGAAACTAGTTTTGCTTTACTTTTTTATACTGTTTAGATATAGAAGACAGCTATGCTTTGCCCACAAATTGTGTTACTTTACCAAGCGATTACCAAGTATGCTGACTTTCAGCAATATTGCCATTTAGTTCCAGATGTAAAAACAAAATTTTGACATATGTTGTCACTTTTTAGTGAATTGGAGTTCGATAACATGAAAATACTTTCATAGCAATAAATTAGAGGTTCCGCCACACTATACATATGTAAATGCACTAATTGCAATTATTTCCAAAAATTTCAAGAGAAAAACATCCCGCGAAGCTTCTGATATTTTTGGATTATTTCATTCTGATTGAAATTCGGATGGACCAATATGGTACGAGTTAAAATGATTTTTTGAAGTGATTGACCTTAAGAAGAATCTTTATTAATCACGGTTAGCTAATTTTATTAAATTTACTTAAGAGTTAAGACTTACTTTACTTCAAAAAAAGCTAGCTATATCATTTTCTAACAAACAAATAAATTTGATAAGCAGCAGAATTGTATGGTGTACCAGGGCAAATACAAAAATATTATAAAGGTTCCACAGTGCAAGAAGTTCGGTAGCAACTGCTTAGCATTTTGGTATTTCACAAAGAAAGATTAAATCAAGCGGAACCTTTAATAAGCCATCTCCACCGCCGCAAGCAATGTAGCCTTGTTCCTTGTTCCAGGATAGGCACTCAATTGGCACATTATTAGGGATTGCAATCTACAACAAAAAATATAAAATTAATGGTTAATTGTCATGCTTTTTTTAATCATAACACTAGTTAGTCAACAAAAATTTCTTACTTTTTGTAATTGTTATGCACAGTAAATCTAATACAACAACACTTTAATTTTAAACAAGTTTCAGAGAAACTCAGGCTGAACTCTGGGGCCCATTTCAAAACATTTTTGTTTATTGAACGAGGTTTTCTAAGGATACGCACGACAGTAAGTAATGCAAAATAGCTTTGCCGAGTTTAACTGTCAAACTACCTGATACACATACTGTATAATAATCCCTTCACTAATTCTCCGTTTTGTTAAGCTTAATCAAGTATATATTTTTAAATTTAACATGAATCAAGGCAAGACTTTTTAAAATAATTGGCATTTTCTAAAAATCAACAAACTAAAATTCAAAACATACCATCCCGTCTTGACTGAAGTGGAAATGATACAGTGAAATTGCCTAACTCACAAAACCACTACTGCTTGTTGAATAAGATTTGGTCTTGCCCTACTCGAAAGCCTATACATTTTTCCAGACCTTTGTCTCGCTAATGGACGCATGTGGTGCAACTTTTTGCCATACAAAGCCGCTGTTTTTCATTTTTGTCCCGATGTGCGATTTTGTGTACAATTAATCAAAGCATTTAATAATATCTGACTTTTTTTCTTAAGTAAAAACTTTGCCAGTGGCTGCAGATATTTTTTCTATTGTGTATATAATTGCGCAGAAATTTTCCAAGTTGTTGAGTAAGATTTTCAAAGGTCTGTAGTCTATGAAATACAAAAAAAGGTCAGTCATGCATATAGTTGAAGAAATACCAGAAATTGTGCATTGACTTAACATTTCTACTTCACTTTTTGTTAATAGCGCAAGCACATGCAAGAATGTTTTATCATACCATGATGTGATAGGAAGCAAATGTACTTGCAAAGTACAGTTTATATTTATTCAACCGCGGCTTATAAGTTTTTTATCATCATTTTTGTGACCTATATTTTTACATGGTGTATGCTGTTTGAGATATTGTTGTAGGCAGTAAAGGTATATTTAATTATAATAAAATAAACAAGCAAGCCTCTGCAATAGCTTGCTATGCATTGTGTTACACTGTACGATTAAATGTGAATTACAAGCAAGGTCGGCCTAATTTTTTACCATTACTTCTGGCTAGCAATCATGTAAATATGATAGGACCCGTGATACTCAAATAGCTGATTTCATTAGAATTTGTTTTTGAAATTTACTAGTATAAAAGAAAAGATGATCTGTTTATAACATAAAGTAATAACTTTGGTGCCATTACATGATCAAAAAAATGCGGCTTCTAAGCAATAAATTGATAATAGTATTCTAGTAAAAAATTATCGATTTTTAGTAAATTTTTGCACACTTGATACTTTCGCATATTGACAGGTCAACCCCAGCTCCGCCACTGATAATAATTAAACTCGGTTTGCATTTTTATGAGCCAAGCACTATAAATGCTTCGCCACCATGCATTACACATCGATTTCAAAACATTTTAAAATTAACACAAATTTATTTTACAAGTTATCAAAAGCGTTTAAAACTTAACAGTACCATTCTGAAAAAAATATGTGATCATGCTTCACAAAAATCTTCAAGTCAAGCCCGTATTTTAAAATGGCTTGTAAACCCTATAGTGTATTTCCATTGAAAAAATGTTTAAAATTAAATCAACAACTGTTTAAATGTTAAACTTACGACTCAAGTCAAATTTTTCAATATTGGAAAAAGGTTGCATTAACTTTGTTTATAACTTGAAAGTAGTAGCCTATAGTGTAGTATACCTATAATACTTTCGAACAAAGACGTATAGTATCATACATAGTAATTTTTGGCTACACCCTACAGGTCTTCTATAAATACTTGATTGAAAGCTAGTACTTTACAGACCGTATTTAAGCAAGAGGCTTGCTTGTTTACATCTGTCAGACAAGATTAAAAATTTAACCAAGCGAATAAAATTTTAAACAATGCTACTCACCTTTTTGCTGAGATAAACAAACATCTTTTAAGAAAGATCATTAAACATGAATCAAATTAAGACAAAGATTCCAAACAGGTTTAAGTAATGCTTAAACCAATAGTGCTAAATAGTTCAGAGAAATTTTGGTACCGGTACCTTTCACAGAAATAAATATGTCAATAAATACTGAATCATTCCACTGATGTTGATACAGCTGTTACACTAATAATTTTAATAGGTCAAAACTTATGTTGATTGTTGTAAAACTTGAAATAACAGAAAAAACAAAAATGACAAAGAAAAAAATTTGGAAATCGGATGTACGGTTTGAAAGTTATATTCCTTTAAACTTCACAGTTTTTGCATCATACGTGTGTGCACTCATCCATGACAAAATCACAGTTCATGTTAGAAATACTCTCAGAGAAAAGTGGTTTTATCATACATAATACTTTTGATGTTTATTAAAGGTAGTTCTATACTTTATAGTTTAAAATAGTTCCGAACCGTTTAAAGAAACACACTGCCAGCTAGTGACTGTTTAAAAATCTCCTCTAATGAAAATCATTCAAGCGTGACAATATCTTTGAAGTCTAGTATCTCCGAATACTCTACATTAATTATTTCAAATCAATTTTAATGAACTGGAAATATCATACTTATTAAGCTTATCCTAATGTTATATAAGATACTGGTCTGTATCATAGTGATATTTTGAAATTGATCTTAGTATGTCAAATGATGCATAAACTCAAGATGTCAAGCTTTGCCATAGATGTGGAAAATGATTTCACTACCACTTCGCCTGTTGTTCAGGCCTGGTCTTCATCCCGAAACATCAGGGTCAACCAGTTGTCTGCAGCGACGCCTCCACTTTCCTCTGTCGATGGAATCCTCAATCTTCAAACCTCTCCTTCTCATATCATCCTTCACCGTCTCTTCCCATGTTTTCTTTGGTCTTCCTCTTTTCACCTTTCCCTCAACCATCTTATGTTGTACTCTTCTCGTTAAGCTCTCCTCATTCATTCGCTCAACGTGCCCCAGCCATCTCAGATGATGTCCTCTCAAATGTTCTTCAATATCTTCAACACATGTCCACCCTCTTAGCATATCATTGGCAATAACATCTCGTAGTGTCTTACCACACATCATTCGAATCATCCTCATCTCTGTCGTCTGCATTCGCCTGATATCAGCCTTCTTCATCGCCCAGCATTCAGCTCCATAACACATCACACTTCTTACACATACTTTATACAGCCTTCCTTTCAGATTGGTAGAGAGTAGTCTGCCACAGAGTGTACCAGACAATTCCTTAAACTTTTTCCAACTAGCGCGTATTCTTGTTCTCACTGCCCTGCCAGTACTGTCATTTTCCCCTATCATATCCCCCAAATAACGAAACTCCTTAACAAGCTTGATCTCATCACTTCCCAATTTCACATATTTCACATCACATTTCCCAATTGGATGTGCCTCATGTATGTATATATATATATATATATATATATATGTTATGCAGAATTTTTTCTCCAGTGAAGCTTAATTGGCATATGACTTGACTGTGGCTATAACTACTACTATAACATGACTATACTGGTATTGCTAAAACAATTTGGCACACATTAAGCTTCTTTAAGGCTTTGTCACTCTTCCTGACTATGGATTATTTGTAAAAATGTTTTATGCAAGAACTGATAACATTTAGTGTAATATCTTTTAAGTGTCAGAACTTAGAACTATTAAAACTATGGTTACTCAAAATCCAAGTTTATGAAAACAGAAAAAAATAATAAGTTGTTTAAGGTAATACAGTCAACTGCAAACGTTTTCAGCAAAACTAACAAGAATTTAAAATACATATATGTACATTGCATTGCAACATATTTTACATATAAAGAAATGAAATGTAAAATCTTAGGAAAACCTGAAACACTTCTAATTCTAAGTGCTCTTGTCAACTTCATGCACCCATGTGGACCAGCAAAATCATATCACTGGCCAGCACAAAGACCAGACCAGTGTTGGATTCCATTTTAGCATATTTCATGTTGCACAGAGTGCCCATCTTTGCAAACATCTAGGGGTAATATCAAATAAATATTGAATGCTCCCAAAAATCTCAGAAAAATTTCATGGATATGTCATAAATAAGTGGTTGTGTAATTTTAAACTGTTCTTTTATTGCATTACTAATTTGTATATTATACATCAACATGTTTATCTACACTTTAAGTATGGAATAAACGTAATAACTGCAAATAGTCAATTTGCTATTCGATTTGAAAAGTTAAAAATGAGATGTTCAATATTCAAAAGAAAATTTTTTGATAAAGTTTTAATACATGTGGCACATCCAATTCAGTTGTAATTTGTTTATCTTTTTTTTGAAAGCACAATGTTGAAAACGATCATGAAATCATTTTGCACATCTATGTCAAAGCTTGACATCTTGAGTTTATGCAGAAGTTGACCTACTAAGATCAACTTCAAAATATCATCCAAACACGAATCAATATCATATGATATATTAGGATAAGTGTAATAGTATGATATTTCGTTTATTAAAATTGGTTTTAAAAAATGATTTAGAGTATTCTGAGATATTTGAACAGCCATTAGCTGGCAGTGTGTTTCTTAAAGCGGTTCGGAACTAGTCTAAACTATAGAAATACCTTTAATAAAGATCAAAAGTATTATGTATAATGCTAACACTTTTTATCTAAGAATTTTTCCAACACGAATAGAGGTTTTGTCACGGATTAGCGCTCATGCGCATGATGCAAAACTTCATTGGAATGACCCTGCTGCTTTAGTATCATAAATTGTACACTTATACATAGATAACCTGAAGGGGCCAGTATACAATTGCACAACCAGATGATGTCACAATTAGAGCTGCTAGGTTCTAGTATACAAAGGCATCCAGGGATTGTGCACTTGTATGCTCCCGTATAGAAAGCGTTGGGCACCGGACTGTCCGGTTCACAGCGTAGCTATTGGGTGCACAAAATGGACCAAAAAAGCTTTTTTTGTAAACTAAGTCAAATTCCCAAACAGCGATATTTGGTGCACACTCGCACATACCGGTACAAACTTTTTGCTGCCTCCTGGTCAATCAATCAATCAATCATATAATTTTTTGTCAAAAGCGCGGTGGGGACAAAAAAATCAAAGCCAGTTGTAACTAACACGCGCCAATGAACAGGAAAAAGTGACGAAGCCGAAAAGGCTTGAAAATTACTCAAGAGAAGCAACGTTAATATTTGCTGGTAACAACTAGCACGGCCACTCAACCTATAATTAGTTAAATCCATAAAACATAAGTTGAATAAGCGAAAATTAAGCAGACGAGCAACTGATGAATGAAAATTGCTTCAGTGCTGTAAATCAGTAGATCGGAAAAAAACACCGTAGAAGGAACCCCTTCCCGGTCAAGAGCCCGGTTTTTCGTGGCCATAGGCCTAGCACTTAGGAAGGGCGTTGTTGACTAGCCCGAGTTGGTACAGCAAAAATGCACAACCAATGATAATCGTTGGAAGATGTGATTACAATACTGCTCGTTGCAAGAGTGCACACCAGTCTTTGAAAATTAAGCTGTCCGGTGCACAAAAAAACTTACATTCCATACTGGTGCAAACTAGGCTAGATCCAAAATCTGAAGGATTTCTGCTGTCTTTAGCCTTAGTAGCCTGGCATGGAAGTGTGTTTGTGGTGTAAACGTTATTTCAAGCTGTTGTATGCAACGCCGTGTGCTGAGTTCTCCAAAACCAAAAGAAGCACAAAAAGTGTGATTTATTAATGAATTTACATTAAGGAAACTATGTATGTTAATATTATTTTAATTATTCATTTATTAAAGACAAAAATAATTAACTAATCATTCATGTTCGATTTTTTATTTTAATTTATATTTTTTGATCGCAGTTGATCTTGTGATAAATATATCAATTAATGTAACATAAAATTGTGTACGACATAGAATTCTCATAAACGTTGTAATGAAATGGTTGTTTATCGTTCCTTAGCCTGTAAGGACGACCACTTCAATTACAATGTTTGTCTGTAGAATTGTTGTCTGTCCTCGATGATAAATGAGTCTCAGGTCGTTGTTTCGCTTCTCTTAATCTTAGAATCAATTGTATACCACGACAACTGTATAAACTGGTTATATTTGAAGCTTCTTTGAACGAATACATCAAGATAGAACATTGTGACAGCAATAGCATAAAGACATGTTGCGGCGTTGAACGTAGAAACCAAAAGGACTGAATAAATCAAAATGCACGCACAGGGGAAGCAGTTGATTACGTCACGCAGTGTTATGCTTCGCTGATTCGATAGACGAGAATTCTATGTCGTACACAATTTTATGTTACATTAATTGATATATTTATCACAATCTCTTCCATTCTACGTCTTTGGGACTTTCCCTTTTCGATATTTGAGTTGCAATTCACATGATGGAGGACAGTCTTATAATCTCCCACGCTTACAATGGTTATTACACCATTGGCGATTTTGTATTAATCATTACGTTTCGCGCTGTGGCTTGTTGTATGAAATTTTCCCCAATTCATGTTTCTGTACTTCGCATCAGTGCAATGAGCTCGTAGTTTGATCATCAGCCATGCTACTGTTCGGTATTATGTCTAAAGTTAGCTCTAGCAGTGTAGTTATGTGCGATGAATTATTTCCAGATTCCCTTTCCTCTGCAGTTTTAAGTCATATTCATAGATCATATGTTGTATTATTGGTATAAATAACGTACTTGAACAATCTTGCTAAATTTCAGTATCAGATTTCTCAGGCTCTGGTATATTTTCTCTGACTATTCTCAGCAAAATTGTACCAATTATAACAACGAATTGTTATGACCAGCTTCCGACGTGTGTGACAAATGCTTATCGCTGTAGTACGTATATATATATATATACTGGTACATATTGTCAGAAATTCATTCTTGATTCATTCAGATTCTTGTACGATAAATTTCTGTGTTCATCCACCAACAGTCTACTTATTTGCAGTGTAATCGAGTCTATACCTAGTTATCAAGACTTCTGTAAGCAATGCTTATCAACAAAACCATTGAAAGAAACGTATCAGAGTGCTATTGAGAATTGTCAGAAATCTTATCATAAGACGCATCCAAGTCTTAATTGGAAGTGACGCTGACATTTCAATATCATTGGAATTGATGTGCTATTTCTACATCAGTACTGTAGGTAGATGAACCTGGGTGTGAAAAGATATTAGGCTAACGACTGGAGAATTTGAGACTCATTAAATAGCCAGTTCATTTACTTGCCCTGCTTATAACCATTGTAATGGTTGGACTATCTGGACAAACATAACCAGCAACCCTGTCCATTACAGCCTCTTAGTAACGCACTGCTTTTAATCGAGTAAGTTAAGGGTCATAACACGTCAATTCGTCCACCTGTGTAACTAACCAACCCACCATCTCCGATTTTGATGAAACTTCGTAGGATGGAAGTGCAAGCCTTTTCATAAAAAACGAGCCCAATTTTATTGACATCGGCTCTGTAGTTTCCGAGATACAGTCGTTTACCGAAAGATGTCTTTTGTGCTCAGTGAAGTGGAACAACCATGCACGTTTCTTAGTCCATTTTCACTGAAATAATATGTTGTTATGCGGTTGCTTAATAACTACAAATATGAGTGATTTCGGTTGAAAATATTCTTGTCTAACGATTTTTGGGGGGAAATGGCATAGCATCAACCATTGTGAGTTTACAAGCCGCGTTTGGGAATCAAGCCAAGTTGTTCAGTCAAGTATAACTAAAGTTTGGTGGCGTATTGCCAAAAAACATCCTTTAATTTTTTGGCGTCATTTAAAAGATAATTTAATACTCTTTCAAACGAAAGCAGTTTCACGACAGGTGTTTTTGTTTTATTAGTTCAATGGCATTTTACATAAAGAACTGTATATGAACCGTTTCTTTCACAGTTGGGCATGTTTCCATACGAGATTTTTGCAATAAAACTAATATTCTGTTGCCGATTCTATAAAAGGGTATTTTGTTTGCGTGAATTTATACCTACACAATGTAACATTTGACTAAATCACGGCTAATTAAACCCTATTGTGTGTTTTTGTTTATAAAACAGTAGCTTACAGGTCTTATCGTAAAACATATAAAATGCCTTTTTCATTTCAACCTTTAGTTTATTTTGTTTGTTCACAGTAACTAATAAAAGCAGGGCAATAAAGGCATTTTTTATTCAAAGGCAGAGCTAGGTATTCACAATTCTTAATACAGTAATGTGCTAAAATTTCAACCACACTTTGCTTAGTTGAAGCACGTAAGCCTCTCTTATTCTGAATTTGTTTCCATCAGTTATCAAAGGTTAGGTGGTTCTATGACACATAAAATGTTGTCGATAGGCACCCAACAGGTGTCTCTGTACTGAGGCCAACGAAACACTGAAGCGGGTACTTTGGTGTGCATAAAATCTAAACAAATATCTGCATCTTCCAATTCTGAAGTAATAGTAACAATGTACAAGTAATTATATCATTCACAGCTGCAACCCAGGACCCAACAGCTAATTCACTTTCGCATACGTTGACACTTTAAAATCATAAAGTAATGAAAAATCATTGTCAAAATTAATGTGCTAGTACCAATACAATTTGAATGTAGCGGAATAAATTGATGGATTTTATGGTTGCAACTTGGCTAAACCTCGATAAATATACCATGATTGCCACCAGGCATAATAATCATCAAATGCAAGGCACAACTGGAGAAAAATAGAGTTAGTTCGGATATCGATAATAATTACTATCCGGATATATCTGTTTTAGCTAACCGGATAATAAACGGTAAGCACAAAGCAAGCTTTTTATCCTAATTTCTAGTAAAACATAATATTTCGATTGTAAAAACGTTTACGTGTGACGTAGTTTTTCATGAAAAAACAAATACAGAAGCGTGAAATCGATCTCAAGCAGCTTTTTTTAGAAACCTCCCCAGTCCCCTCCTTGCAATGCATCTATTCAAGTGTTAATGCCTTGAGAACAACTTATAATTCTACTTGCGCATTTTGATCGATTTATGTATTCTTTGTGACATAATAGAACGAATTCTTTCAACATTTAACCTTTTGTATACTATAGAATATAGGACAAAGAGCTGTGAGCTAGGTTTTAAATTAATTTCAGCATGGAGTCAAACACCACTTTTGTTCTGCTAAACTACCCGTTTTTGAAAACAGAGAAGCTCAAAATTTGCGAAAAAGGCATAAAAACGTAAAAACGCACTAACAACGTTATGAATTTCTTATCCGGTTAACCGACCAAATTTTATCCAGATATCAGATAGCTAAAATTGCTTCAGTTAACTGATATCCGGATAATCCAACCCAAGTGAAAAACAGAAGTCTATTGTCTGCCAACGTTTCATTAACCCATTCGGCTTAACTTCATCAATTCCGTTTTTCACCAGTTGTGCCTTGTATTTGATGATTAGTTAAACCTTGTTTGCAGTGTACTGCGCACTGTATCATTGTCACGTTTTTTAAGTAAAACAAAACGTACTCCTGTAATCGTTTCTTGGCAGAAATTAAACATGTCTTCATCGTTTAAAATCTGGTAGTTCCTTTGCCATTGAAGACTTGCTTTAGCTGTTAGACGTTTTATAACTTAGTACCCTTACGGCTTACACTATCGCAGGAACCCTTACGATGGCTCGTCACAAAGAATTCCAAAATCATCAAGGTGCAAGCATTAGTTGAAAACTTTTTACAGTTCTTATGCTGTGCAGCCAATCCATCAGTCGGTTTGTTTCGTATTAGCATCATGAATGACATCAATTTTTCAAAAAGAATGAAAAAAATGGCGGGATAAATTGAAATTTGGGGATTTTCCCATTATGAGAGCTTGAGATCGGCACAACCTTATCGTTGCTGTGTAGTTATGTATCGCAATGTGATTTTGTGAACAAATATGTGAATTTATCAAATAACTTGGAGCAATTTTTAAGAGCAGTTTTTTTTGCATTGGCCTACTGCTAAACTGATTACCAATCGTTAACAACCGGTCGAGTGACATCACGCCGGCAAAATATGACGCCTCCTAAGCTTTTCATTTGATACGGAGAACGAGTACCAAGAGCCAAAACAGTAGGAAATATTTTATTAGACAAAAGGTTTGTCGTCGTTTAATTTAGTTCTATTCATCTATACTACTTAATTTATGAACTTGATTTTAGGTTGCTGTTTATGACGTGCCCTGCTGGTATCTTGAGTAATAAATAACCACCTCCCCGAAATCTTACGACGCATTTTGATTGTATGAAGGGAAATTGGAACACAGTTCTACAGCGCTAACTAGCGATAAGAAATCAGTGTCTTAATAGCCGCTACGAGTTAAAACGATCGTTTTATGTTACAATTGCATTTATTAAAGAAGAAGAATTTGAAACTGTTTTTCTAGACCATTCTCAGTAGTTCATGTACTGTATATAATAAGTTAATAACAGACGTTTTCAAAAGCCAAAATCCAATTTTAAGCCCTCTCTATGTAATGCAAAGTTTTTAATCAAAAAGAAAAAGTTGGCAAGAGTACTGGCACATTCATAGACTATTAAAGGCCAGTTAAGTCAAAAAGACAATTTTAAAGACAATAAGACATTACAAGCAGGCCTATAACTACGAATGGTTGGCTTACGATACAGACCTGCTTATAAGTTACTTCATAACCATGAAGAAATTCAATATAATCACGATGATGGCCAGGTGCTAGCCAGCTATGCACAACATACTGATCTCAAGTGCATGAAAGTGGGCTATACTTCCGGTGTATACTGCAATTATTTTATTATATTGCAATCTGACTCTTAAGGACAATATTAGAAGGTTGCAAATTCTGTCTAGAAATACCTAAACTTCAGTTGAATAGATTATATAATTTTAAACACTGAGAATCTGATTAATTTCACTTTTAATGCTCTTCATAATTACTTAAAACAAACACGAGAAGTTACAACAATATTACTGTTCAAATAAAAAGGATTTTAAGAACCCATAAGCAATCAAAGCGCATCACTCTACATTTTGCGATCACTTAAGGAAATTGTACACAGAGTTATTACGATCTATCTCTAGTCATTCATTCAAACTCTCAAAACTCTAAATTGGATACTGAAAAACTCAAAAACTCAAATCATAGCACGCAACAGTACTTATATACACTGAAGGGGAATAATTAAAGAAACAAGGTTCTATTTTCAGGTGCGAAGCACTTAACAAACCGGAAATATTTTTGATCTGGAAGATTTATAGGTTAAGTGATAATTATAACAACGGGATCTTTTATGAAAGGAATTAAGTGTCAATCAAAAGTGTATATTTTTAAAATGACAATGCGGCTATTGCGGGGTCATTCGTACAGGAAAACATGTTTATCAATTAAGTCAATAATCACACAGGGGTTGTTTTGAATTCGGTGAGTTAATAAACAATGAAGAAAACATTACAAAATAAGATGACAATTATGGGGATACCTTAGTACAATGAGTTAAAAAGTGCAAGGTAGATAACATGTTTACGGAACAGATTTTCAATCAACTATTCTTCAATTGGATAGCAATTATGTCGTGAACTGAGAATGAAATTATGGCAAGTATCATAATGTAACTTATATAATACGAGTAACATATGTAATATGTTACATATTCTACGTCACCGAGGTTTTTCACCACAAGCACTATCAAACTTCATACACTCTAAACTGCGACACTACTTGAAACCACTCATATACTGTCAAATATGTCGGTTTAAGAATTCAATGTTTGAATAACAGGATTAACCAAGGATAATGCACCTGTCTAAATATTAAATTTCATCTAACTGGAGAACACACACAATCGCTTATTTAAATTCCAATTATATAGCTTATTACAATCGCCATACTACCCTAACCGTACCGCACACCGAGGGTTAGCAGGTACCAGTACACCTATTGCACTATTGGTTTAATTCCAACAACGGCCCCTTACGCCAATATCAGTATATACACTAGGCCTACATACAGACAAAAAGTACGACGATTGTAATAGTGAATTTTCAATAATTTAGATAAAAAATGGCATTTTAGTAAGCGATTGTGTGTTCTATAGCTAGAAATGTGCATACTATTAAGAAAGTAGTACTGTGTTTGGTTAATCATGTCATTCAAACATTTACTTCCTAAACCGACATACTTTACCCAGTTTTCTAGTGTTGTAAGTATGTAGCGTCATATATTCAGAGTGTACGAAGTTAGATGGTACTTGTAATAAATAATCTTGGTGACGTAAAATATGTTGGATTTTTAGTCCTTACAATGAAATACTGTTGGATACGTATTTCGCCCCCTTTTTCCCCTTTCCATCATTCAATTCAACGTTAGCTCTATTCGGATTCTAAATGGTATATGAAATTGTTTCTGATGTAATTTAAAGGCAACTACATGGGAAATACAATTCGGACTTTATGAAGGTTGTGCCTTATTAAAGAAACGAGAAGAGATTGCAATAAGCAACGGAATCAAAAAGTAAATAGACAAAAAGAGTTCTAAACGAACAATTAAAGCCTTTGGTTTTATGTCAACCAAAAACATTATTATAGCCCCATACATTGCCACAATAGATTAAGGCCTACACCATTGTCTACCGGTCAGGAGGGCAAACGTTACGAACTTAATATGCTGCTTATGTATAGTTCTATTGGGTAATGCTCAATTGCAATATAGTGTTTATGAATTCGTTCCTCCAATGATGTCATTCTTTTTTATCAAGCCAATATATTTGATGAAGGTATTTCGGCATGTTCCAAAGCGTTTTCCTTTTGGATTTAGAAATAGACTTTTCATCGGGAGGCTACACAATGCTCTCATTTACTTTAAATACAGGAAGATTTAATTGGTGTCAGATTTGCGAAATAATATGTCGGAGTTTTTGCAAAGTGGCAATGCTAGGGCAGACCGATACTTCTTGAAAAGCCGCCCAGCAGTTTGAACGAAGCATTGCCACCACGAAAAATGTAGGCTAATTGGTTTTTCACAAATCTATCTCTAGACCGTGAATCAAGAATGGCAATTAAACTCAGCTTGAAAGATTAGTAATCGGCAAGAAAAAAAGAGTTGGCATCGACAGCTAAATAACGACTTTACTATAAGGATATACGTTTGTGCTGTCACCTGTAGCGTCCTGGGTAGTATTTTTAAGATCATTACATCATTTCTTGCAAAAGTGTTTTCTAGTTATTGATTCAAGTTTATGAACTTGTTTTTTGATAAACACTTCAACTGTCGGTTGATATTTGGAAATTTTCTCTGAATAACTTTTGTGTAAACACTCCTTTTAGTACGTTCCCAGGTTTTCCAGCAGCTATGCTGATAAGAAGTCTTTGTTGGAAATGCCCGCTTCTTAACCTTAACACTGATTATGTTTATCTATGTCTTAATGTATCCGCTTTAGCTATGTGTATCTCACATTGTCTAAGCATTGTTTCGCTTGCTGCACCTGCTACGACTTGCTGCGTTTTCGATGTCGAACATTTTAACTCCCATCGCTTTTACGTTTTATAAGCTCGCACTTCTTCCAGCGAGCAGACAGAGAAGGAGTTAGTCGAGTGAAACACAAAAACCTACAGATGGGTTTACTAAGCTACCCTCACAAGTCAAAAGAGCTCTATGCAAACCTTTGCTTCCTGACACCTCATTGTTCAAAATATTTATGTTCAGTTGAACATCCTCATTCAAAAAACATTCATTACAATTACTGTTTCTAACTTATGTATTTTCTGTAGACACATATAGACGATTCGAAGTGAAGAAGATGGGGAGATCATTCAAAACATTTCAGGAGAGGGGAACGAGTGTGCCATGCAGTGTACATAAAACTGTAAATACTGAATATTGCCTATTTATTAATTACGCCGTAATAAAAGTACAATAGAACAAGCAAGAAATTTGCGAAGCATTAATTCGTTACGCAACTAACTCTCTTCAAAAAAAACAGTTATTTCTTTCATAATCTTAGGCAAAACATTTTATATTATGTTCTTTACCATATAAAAATATGTCAGTCATACTTGACTTA
The DNA here is from genome assembly GCF_947623445.1 of Clavelina lepadiformis. Lineage (NCBI taxonomy): Eukaryota > Metazoa > Chordata > Ascidiacea > Aplousobranchia > Clavelinidae > Clavelina > Clavelina lepadiformis. The sequence goes on from NC_135243.1 coordinate 10,157,730, forward strand.
GCTAAGAATTGATACAATAAATTCGATCAAAAACTATGAGAATAACTGCTTTTCACTTGCAATCTTAATTTACGTCTTATAGACATTTTAGTTATCCTCTGTGTTGGGGTCATCAGTGGGAAAATTTTGATTTGATTTCATCCGTTTCATTTCTCCGCGAATTGACACTTTTATATGAACAGGATTTAATATTCAGCCTACAGTTTTCAATTTCTATAGCTTATACATGTAGGTCTAACCATTAACAACATAAATACTTTCTGTAGGCTAAAATGTAATTGTTATGCACTCACATGTTAAAATAAATCCAAGCAAAGTCATGATTGTAACAAACGCGTTAGAGTTCAAGGTCGATGATCTGTCCATAATATATCGCATGACGGCAATTTCAATCAAAGCAAAAATCTAAACAAGCACAGTGTCTAATTGAGCACAAAGCGCAACTTATTATAAGTTTACAGTAGTGTTTATCGCATTCCAACGGCTTCTATATACAACTCGATTTTTTTACTTACCAAAGTTTTAACGTTTTGTTTGACGATACAATATGTTTTCCTGCAAACAAATGCCGTAATATTGGCTCGTATAACTCACCGCCCCGGATGAGTATATGAGGCCAGATGCAGTACTTTCTGGCGCTGGATAGGTCAATTCCGCGGCAATTTCCATTCCAACGGACATGTATGCCGAAAGGAAAAATCTAAACATCAGTTTGATTGGATTTTGTTAGTTTCAGCTTAAGATAGGCATAGACGCTGATACCAGCAATAAATGTTAATGTTTCATAAAATTGCAGCAAAACATATAGCCTAGACTCTAGAGCTATCAAACCAACTAACCCAAGACCTCCCAAAGTTACCCACAAAGACCACGTCCAATTGCTCTCAACGGCAGCCGTGTACAACGCACAACCAACTGTACAAATCAGATACGCAAATAAAGATGTTTCTCTGCCAAACAGAAATATTAGTTTTAAATTGAAGACATCGTTCATACGATTTGATATAAGTGCAAAGAGAGGATAAACTTACAAATAACTTTTTCTTTTATCCAACCATATTCCAAATACAAGCGGTCCTGGAGTTCCAACCAAAACCATCGTTGCTGCAATTTGACCAATGGTTTTGTCAGTCAGTTCCTGGAACCATATCAAAGCATGAAGCTAAGCAGAATCTTTAAAAGAAAATTTGTATTTTTGAAAACTTACTGAAAAATTTCGTGATATCTGTGGAGTTATAAGAGTTTCCAGTGCGTTGAATGCGCCGTAGTTAAGACCTAGAAAGAATATTTTAAATATCTCCATCTTAGTATGAGAAATGATGAAAACTTTCAGTAGTTAATTTTACTTTTTTTTTCTACTCTTTACCAAAGGATATAACTAAAACTGAAAAATGACGATTTTTTAACATCGACTTCAAACATTCCCGGTACGATATTGGCTCTCTGGAGGAAGACTCGAACTGAGACCCACTAGGTGGCAGTGGTGGATTGTTTTCAAAAACTGCATGACAAGAAATAACAGTTATGATGAATAGCAATTTTTCTGTTACCGTATGTGATAATAATAGTTTATAGATCAGGTCTGCCCACAGTGCGGCCTGCACAAACAGTTTTTGCGGTCCTCGACCAGTCTCGAAATTATGGTTGATATGATTGAATCTAATTTTGTAAGTGTAAAACGGTTAATGGTTAGGTCGTTCAAGTTTCCACGTTTTAGATGTCAAAATTTCAGGAAATAATTAATATAGCCGATTTGATAAGCTAAAGCTTTCCATCAGAAATTATGAAATAAAAAAATTGAGCTCAACTAATTGTTTGCGGCCCACCAATGCAAAAAATACTGTAATGCAGCCCTGCGTATACACTTAAAACGTGAGCACCGCTGTTTATAGACTGTACATAATAAAGAAAAACTTTAAATTAAAACCATCGATCACAGCCAAGCCCTACGTTACCAAAAGTGTTCAAAATATGTTTTAAGCTACAAGCTACCAAACTGTAACAAAACGCAGTTATGCAGCATTTTTTACAATGTAAAGTATAATATCTATAATAGTAATAGTAATAGTATAATAACAATATCATGAACAGGATGGGCCTGCACTTAGACGCTAAGTTAAATATCTACACATAAGAAGAAACTTAATAATACAAAAGCACACTCACATATCAAAACGAGAATAACAGTGACAAAGGTCACCGATCCAATTATACCGAAAAAGATAAGCATTCTTTCCCTGACTAATCCCATAACTTTTGATTCCGGAATCAGGATGGGTGGAATTACTAACGCCAGGCCACTACCAGCCTAAAAATGATATTGGAGTTGATTTGTCACTAAGAAGAAAATAAGTTGAACTTTTACCTGATAGAAAAAGACTAATATCGATGTCGCTGTAGAAACTTCAGATGGTCCGAACCATGTCGCCGCTAGTTTGGTTGCTAGTGACATAATGAAGACCTGCAAAGTTACGTCATGTCATGGTGCAAAATGAAATGCAACAATTATTTCACAGGCGGATGCACAATATACAACAACGTTTAAGACTTATACACTATAAGTGTATACCTGTATATTAAATAGCTAATATCGCCATTAACCTCATGGTGCTTGAAATATACCTGAGCAACGCCATTTACTGCCTGTGCAATACCGGCGAGGGCAAATAGTTTTTGATCTGCTGCCGCAGCAATTGCCAAAACAGATCCAGTAAAACATAGCACTATAAAACAGCAACAGCTTAAATATACGATAAATATAATAAATCCAAATTACCTTACAAGGGAAGTGTACAACTTGAAAATGTATGTGCATCTAAGACGCTAATTTTACCTAGAAATAGCTACATTTGCTAGGATGTCTTAAGTACTCACATGAACAACATAATACTGTTGGACGTAATCCAGTCCTTTGAACAAACCAGACGCAAGGAATGGCAAAGACAGCAAAGGCGAGGTAATACAAGAGAGTTAAAACGTCGAATACTTGAGCAGAAACCTGAAGATTTACCACGTCAAATCTTCCAGTAAAACAAAAATCTTAATAAACTTAAACCATGAAAGTGGCTTACCTGATAATAGTCAAGGGCACTTGTAGGTAAAGCAGCATATTGCAAGTTTTGTATGCCATTAATATATGCAAAAGAGCAACAGAGCGCCAACATCGCCCATCGTCTTTTAAAAAGCTGAATTCTTCTTTCAGATTCTTCCGTTCCATCTTCATCTTTCTTTTCCGTAGGAGCTGATTTGGCTTTGTTGCTATAAATAAACAGAAATTACAGCTTAACTCTAGATTGGTTGAACGTAAATATTTTTCAAGTCGGTGGCTCCAACCTCCAAACGGCCAATAATTATAAGCATTAAATAGCCATGTAATACCGTTAAAAACACCAGTCAGCGAAACTTATATGTAGGGCCAAGCGCACAAAGCCACTACAACTCGTCTACATACCAAAAAGCATCAAAATCTGCAATATTTGTACTGACGAATACCAACAACATACTATCAAGTAAATATAAACTAACCGGCAATACGAGCTTTTTTGCAGCTTACCTGATCGATCCATGTGATAGCAGCAAAGGCGTTGTTTCACCGGCATTATTGCAGGCACCGTTAGAAGAACTTGTAGAATATTGGTCACAATTTTCTACATTACTCATTCTTTATTTTATTCTACTGTTTATTACCATAACCATAGAAGCCTATCTGTACTTTTATATTGGGTGCACGCTTTCACTTGCGAAAGAAAGTTGTTTAGCTTACAACCTGAAAATGATTTAAATAAATGTTTGTAGCCTATATGGTCATTGACAAAATATAAACAGCTAATATTGATGATTGTCATGACTGTCATGATTTTTTTAAGCTTACGATAGGTCTACTGAAATGGACCATGATTAACTATGTTATGCTATGGTGAAAATCAGTCAACTACTACTTCCGTAGCCGCAAAATGTCACTATACAGGACTTTCGTTTCAGCATTTGTTAAAATTCTGGTGTTTAATATCATGTTTCTGCTTTAGTGAAACCACTACAAAATTATTGACAGCAATGCGTTATGCAGCTTTTTTGTGCAGTGATGACACCACCGAACTGACCAATAGTATAGCCTGATGTATGTACCTTCAATATATTCTTGTAGTCAAAGCATTCCACTGAAAATGTATCCAAACTGCTTTTAACTTTGGATTTGCCGTTTTAACTGCTCACACGTTTTTACGAGCAACGTTGTCACATGACATAGTTAAATGAAGTTAGCACTCACACGGCCTCGTCTTGGTTGATTGCTGGCGGCAGTCGAGATAACACCTCACTAATTTGGATTGCGATTTAATTAACGCTGTCTTGCGATGTTTCACAATTGACGCACAAATAGTTTTATGTAATTGACTATCGAATTTAAACATATCGTTTGCCCTATACTTTCTGAAGCTTGGTCTTATATCAATGCAGTGTCTTGAGTGTAGAAATCTTAGTCTAGACATTTTATTGCATGTCTGTCAGTATGGTTTGCTATTCGTTTTTGACCACTACGTTCGCAACATTAATCTGGTGTTTTAATGTTACCGTAACTTAAGTAAAATGTATGTTCTACACCAAAACTAAACCTTAATTCCTCCCTTAATTTCACCTCAATCCTCATTTTATGCTTATTAACTTTGCCTTTACTTTTTGCGTGTTCTTTCTCCTAGCCTAATTTTCTGTGTATGCATGTAACAAAATCTGTCATGAAAATAGTCACAACATGCCAACAGGGACTTACTAAAAGGAAACTATCAATTTAAATTTGAACGCTGACACAAAACGGAAAACATCTTACAGATCTTTTGCAACTGAAACATCGTACTTGGCTACTTGCTTTGTCTACTAATTACTCCGTTACTATAAGACAACCATTATTAAGTTATTTCAAATCAAATGCAGGATTTATCATTAGTAGTAGATTAATTATTATGAGCTATATTTAATCAAAACCAATTTAAATGAAAAAGCTTATACAGTATTTCCAAAACCATAAACAAACTTTCCCTTCAACACTGCATGTATCCATCACAACCGTCTACGTTAAGTGTATGATTTATTGCAACAGAGTGACATAAACAAAATCATTCTCGCTAATTTATTAACAGTTAGGCACCAGAAAAAAAATTGAACAGCTTTTCTTCTTGAAGCAAGTCAAAAAGCATATAACTTCTAAAATTTAATAGGCTTCTTCAATAAACCTAAAATATACACTGTAAAAAAAAACTTAAAATTACATGCATTTTTATAATATTTTACATAAAAACATATGTAGATGTTTGTGATAGATGATTATATGTTTTTTTACAAACACACTTTAAAATTTACAAAACATTTTCTGTTTTTTGATTTTTTATGTATAACCACAAAACATAAATTTGTTTGCAATTTTATGGTAAACTTACGTAACAGTACACAAAGAATAAAAATAGAATTGATAAAAAAACGAACTATTTCAATTCAGTAAAGCAAATAAAAATGTGGGCTCTATATCTGTCATTAGGGCTGTAACATTAGGCTTTTTGTTATTAATAGGATCGAAAACAAAACGATAATAAAAAAAAATCCTACCAAACTACAATCTTTTTTTGCAAATCTTTGACGTTCTTTTAAAAATTGCTTTAAGGTTAATTTGTATTTTAACTTATCCTGGAATGAAATCTATCAAAAAGATATGTAATCCATATTTTGTATGTAGCTCATAGACCTAAACGGACCATGAAATGCTTCCACATACATCGAATGATTATTATCATTCTACCGATGCTTGTACTGTTGTGTAGACGTGCCTAGTTTTTACCGTTTTGAAATACAATCCTATAGTTAACCGCAGGTCTCTTCGAACCAACACTAGGAAAAGGTCGGTAACAATTGTACGAGATGTAGATCTGCTTTATACATGCAGAAGATTTTCAATGGAAATATGGATTAAAATATCATATTTCACAAACGAACATGAATCACGGAAGACACCCAGCCAAGTCACCCCAAAAATTCGATGTGTCAGGGAATTCGCGATATCGCGATTACAAATACAGCAGCTTGCAAATTCTTAGAGAAATTCAGACATAATTTAAAAAACGAGGCTCATCCTGTTCAATAAACATAATTAATCATAGTACTGTAGTGCATTGCTTATGCATTTACAAATAGAAACAAACCAAACAGTGACAGAGGGAGTATCAAAACTGAATTATGCCAACGTAGTGTTGTATGAGGAACATGTTATTATTGCGTTGAGTTATTTAAAATCGGCATGGGGCCCACGCTTGCCCTGTTTATCTGTAACTTCTAATGTGTAAATTGATGTAATCCAATGTTTTCGTACCTATGTTAGATTGTGGCGCACTTCTAACTGAAGAAGCTTTTTTGCGGTTTCATAGGGTTCACTTTGAATTTCGTTTTCAGTTTCTTGCGAGTAATGGTCAGATTTCTCAAAGGCAGTTAGAGTCTAGCTAGACTTAAAACTTTGCATTGTAATAACCAGTTAAACACTCATTCTTCCATTAGTTACGTATCCTACTTCAATTGAATAAAACTATTAACTTTTCAACCTGCGCCTGCGCTTCCCACGATCACATGTTCTGTGTAGAGTGCAGCTAACCAAGCTGTTCTTTCAACATTTCGTATAGTTCGCAAAAACGTGACAAACATAACTCGATTTCATTGGTTAATTCTGAAATTTTAGCAAGCAACGCCTATTACAAAGTTTTTTAACAGTGTACGCAAATATTGGATATACAGGTATAGTTAATGGAAATCTGATGGTGATGATGCAGTACTGGACATATATATATGGCTACATACACTGGTGACTCCGAATGAACACAACTTCTACCTCTTATTTTCCACTCTCTCTTGGCGTTTATCAAAAGAACTACGCTCGAGGGTTCCTAGCTAGCCAGGGTTCCCTACACTCAAACGCTGGTGACCATGCAAAGGGGAAAGTAATAGCGTCTTGCTTGCTGCAGCCGCTTTAAGAAGACACCACAATAGTAAAATCGATCCAGTTTACTGGTGTATATAGTCGACCATTGGTAATAACCACCGAGCTGCAAGTGGCTAATCGGAACAGCTATCCAGCTTCAAGTCTGTATTTTGGGATGTAGTTCACGCATACTTCTTCACATCAACCTACGGTGTGTTAACATCTGCCTTTAACTTATGGATGATGTGAACGTTTCTGAAAACACTAAGTTTCTAATTTGAGTGTTAAGACTTAAAAACCTCGAAAATACTGGGTTCGATAGACAGCGTTAAGATACCCTGATTCGCAAAGTATGCATTGCCATCATTTTTGTGTGAGCGCTGCAACCAGTAAGTCACTGCTTAACTAAAATCTTGTTTAACACAAAACATTTAGCTTAAGGCTGGTCTACCGAAGAGGAACGATACGAAAAAAATATTGTGTTCTAAATTTTAACATTACGCAGCCCAACGTTAAAAATAACGTTCCAGTATGTATGATCGGTTGATAATGGCATCATAAAGGTTTGTAGTCGAACTTCGATTCCAGTTTTTTGTTGTCACCAACTTTACGAACTGCTTTCATAAAATCTTCCTGAATAACGTATTCTCGCTCCGCTCGGATTGCAAACAAACCTAAAATTTCATTCTTTCATTTTCAAAAATTTGATAATACGCTGCTAATAATGCCAAAAATTAACGTATTAAGGAAATAGAGATGTAAGCGTCAGATTTAGTTGGGTAATCCTTATAAACGTAACGAGCTATAATTAATTATAGTCCCACGCAACTTAATTGTTATCAAAATCAATTTTTATTTGCTTACCCGCTTCAGTGCAAACATTACGCAAATCAGCTCCATTAAAGCCGTCCGATAGTTTCACAACAGCCTCATAATCTATTTCCCCATGCTTGGTGATGGACGCAGCATGGATTTTAAGAATATCCATTCTACCCTGCAATTCAAAAGGTTTGCTTGATGAAATACAATAAAGCCCAGTTTTGTTCAGCATTATACGTCTCAACCAATTACCTGCTCATTCGGTAAATCAATCCTAATTTTACGATCAAGTCTTCCTGGGCGCATTAGCGCAGGATCCAATGTATCCGGACGGTTTGTAGCCATTATCATTTTAACCTGGAAGCAATTTTATAATCGCAATTATAAATATAATCTTATGTCAGAAATGTTTAACTTTTGCAAGGCAAACTGTAAAATGCCAAATTCCATCTAAAATCCTTCACAACCAACATTTAAAAAGTAAGCAAATACTAAATTGAAAATGCTTAGTTACTTTTCCAAGTGTATCAAAACCATCCATCTGGTTTAGAAGTTCCATCAGTGTACGTTGGATTTCTCTGTCTGCACTTGTTCCTTCTGAAAATCGCCTTCCACCGATGGCATCAATTTCGTCCATAAAAATAATGCATGGCTGGTGATCTCGAGCATAATTAAACATTTCCCTAATCAATCGAGCTGATTCACCAATGTACTTATCGACAATTGATGATGACACAACCTGCAGAATAGAAAATACCTTTGTAGAACACTGCATAAAAATACCCATGATGAAGAAATCAGTAGAACACCTTTAAAAAGTTAGCATCCAGCTGACTGGAAACAGCTCGAGCTAGAAGTGTCTTTCCAGTTCCAGGTGGTCCATAAAGTAAACATCCCTTTGGTGGAGTGATACCAACACGTAAAAAGAGTTCAGGGTTAAGTAAAGGAAGCTCAATAACCTGTAAATGCATGTAACAAAACAATAATATGTATAAATCATGATAACCTGAAAACTATTAGAATTAGTTTTCCATGGTAACAAGGGAGTGTATGAAAAGTTCTTAAAAACAAAAGCAATTATAGAAGACCTCTCGAAGCTCTCGAATCTGCTCTGACAAGCCACCAATGCTGGAATACTTCACATCACCTGGATCTTCATGGGACATGTTATATACCAATGGATCAACCTCTCTTGGTAAGTGCCTATACAGATAGAACAAACGCTCGTACTGTTCTTGGACTTCAAATACTTATAAGAAACCACTACATCATAATTTTGCTTTTGTTACCTCATAATCGTCAACGTTGTCATATCCAAAGCAACTCTAGTTCCAGACTTCATCTTGGACTTGTCAACTTGGCGTCGGCATCCCACTACATACCTTGGTCCATTAGTTGCTTTCACAATAACTGCACAAAAAAGTTTTTATCTCATCAACGCCAACAAAAATCATTTCAGTATGATGATTGTTTCACCAAAAGTTGGTCACATATCACTAAAAATGACACTTTTAAATGTTGTTATGCAAAAAGCAAATTTACCTGGTTGATTTTAGTAATTTAAACAGATGTATTTATCTGGGTTACAGTTAGGGTGATATTAATACATGGTAACTTATACAATTAGGTTTTATTGTACACTCAAAAAAAAGCTTTGAATAGAAAATGTTCCAGTAAATTAAACATTTGAAACATTCGTAAAGCAGTGTACTTCATCTGTTGTTTAAGTTTATTTTTGACTACAAAACCACGTGTTGAAACCCATGGTCTTACATTTCTCCTCTGTCAATTGCTTTAGTACTTCACCAACAATTTGGCCAACGCTTTGCAAAGCTTTCAGATCATTTTCTGATTTGTCATAGTCTTTAGTCTTCTTTTTAAGCTCCTCACGCACTGCATAATGTTTAAATATAGTTTACAGTAGTGCTTAGATAAAACTATGGTCTAAAAGTAAGAACAAGACCTTAACTTACTCCCTCGAAGTCTTCCATCTATTTCTTTGTGTTCAAGGAGTTTCTTGCGATATTCTGTTAAAGCCTTTTCTCGAGGATCCATGATAATCGTGTAATATATATAAATATTTAAAGTTACACCAAAAGTTGTACCCTACCATAAAACTATCAATTGCCCATAAAACAATTTTTGGTGTTATTAAAGTGCGGAGTAGCAAATTCTGAAAACCTTATGTTACTAACGATCACAGTATTTACAGCTTTACCTTATGGCTAATTGAACATAACTACGCAGACAGAGCATTGTGAATACTCCTAGTATAAACATTTAAAGCATTGTCCTAAGTAAATATGGAATTTCTGTGAACATTGCATATTCAGAGGGACCCCTGACCAGTCAAAAAAAATTGATGCTTCACCCAAGGGTCTTATGAATGTAGTGCAGTCAAACAAAGCAGTTTTGAATTTGAATTAGGTGGAACAACAGTATTGTTTCTGAAACATGCCTGGTTGCCAAGTCATTGCCAGCAAAGTGATCCGACCACACTTTGTAGATACCAATCAAACCATGAAATCAACAAATGATGACAGACCACTCTTTTTATTTTCTTGTTTCAAAAAATTATAGCTTAAATACTTTCCAAGTACTTCACTTAGGATAATTTAGTTTTTAGTTTACAATGTCGTCCACATTCCCCAGTGCGAACAACATGATAATTATATACTCGACAGAGAAATGTGCAACAGCGAGCAGTAATTGGCAATTCCCACCTAAACACTGAAAAGTAGTATTGCAAACTCGGTTTTCAATTTCTCATAAACAATTGATAATCGAAATACAAAATCGGTTTTTCAACTTTCGAAAAATAGACTCTTCAAAGGGTCATGAAAGCAAAAATTGGGTTTCATGTTAACTACCTACCCATGGTGAAACCTGGTAACAGGTATTATATTTGGCGAACGTTAACAACCCTAGAAGCAACTCTGATTCTAGTAATCAACAAGAACTAATGCTATTTCAACCTCTACGGACTGGCACCATCCACAATCTTATGTCCTCGTCAGGGCAGTCTGTCACACGGGATGTTGTCACACTACTGTAGTTGAAAATCGAGGGCCTCACAGTAGCCAGAACCAGGATGCTTGAACAGCTATACATGGCTATGAGCTGGCCGGCATCACTGCGGGCAGTAGCCACGGTCTAGCAACATTCATTGATGCTTCCGTTTCATGGCGACTAGTTGCAACCTGCCCAACTAGCTCCAAATTGAAAACGCTGGTAGTGAAGAGCGACACCAATATCAACATATATAAACCACCACCAGCAGTGCTACTAAAAGATTCCATTTCCAGATTGAAAAGCCCACGCATGTTTTCTGGAAACTTTACAACTACACCAGCGCCACATGGGGATGTGGCTCAACGAGCCCAAACGGGCAAACGATGGAAGAATGGGCATTCGCTGCTGATGTCCAGCTCTTCTTCCACCCCAACCAACCTGGTGGCTTCAGGGGATGGGAACCACGTCCAACCCAAACCTGTCGTGAGCCTGCCTACTTTGCTGAACTGTGCTAGACCACTACCCAAGATCCCTTAAAGTCACAAAAATGCTTACTGTCTGGATAATAAACACAAAAAGAGGTGGGAAGAAACAGTAGAAGGAATAAACTTTACACATTCCAGCAGAATGGTGTGGAGAAGTTTTAACAACCTCACTGGATGTACCTCAAACCCAAAACCAGGCCTAGTCTCCACACACAGTTTCACGAAACAGCTACTACTAAATGGAAGATATGAAAATCCAGACAAAGACAACATACACCAACTAAAGAACAAACACAGATTTCTTTGGAAAGAAGCATGGCCTAGCAGGCAAATACCTACCCCTTTCTGTATTGTTGAACCCACCGCTTTAATTAACTACAATTAACCAACAGAAATGTGGAAAACCTCAATGGCCTGACAATAGTCCTACACAACTCCTGAAGCACTGCAGGTCAATTCATTGCAAATTTATGGCTATCTCATGACTCGGAGAGTTATACTCATCCTGCCTATAGTGATATATATATATTGATATAAATGATTGTGATACATAAGTCAGCTTAAACCAATGCCGAAAAGTAGGAATAACCTTAATAGATCTCACGGAAGAATGTCATACCAACTGACTTCATGACCTGCTTATCGTTGATGCCAATTGGATAAATGTAGAAAAAAGAACTGTTAAAGGACATGCTGACAATCTATAATTACTTACACATGTGGAGACTGAAGTTGAGTGGAGCAAAAACCACACCGAACAACAAGGAGACTTAGTGCGAGTTAAACGTCAGCCTAAACAAAAATACCTCTAATATGCTCCACATCCAAAATATCTCGACGTTAAATTGGACTGCCAACTAACATCTAAACAGCATCTCCTGGAAGTTCACTAACAAGGTGTCTGCCCGAAGCAATCTCTTTAGACGTATAGCCGGAACCTCCTACTTGTTTGCAGTGTTGCTGAGTACGCCTTCCAAGCATGGTGCAGAAGTGTACACATGCGGCATCTGGATACTGCCCTAAATGACACTCTACAAATCAGTATTTGGGTGTCCGCAACCTACCCCATCTGGCTTCATCCAATGCTTGTAGGAATTGCTCCTGCAGCAAATAATTTCATGACAAAATTCGCAAACATTTTACCATATTTAATGTCAACCAAACTGTTATCTTGCTTGAAAATAAAAGATTAGACCAGAGTCTGTCTGCAAGATTCGGGTTAGTGAGAATAACAATAATGGTCAACATTAGTACATAATATTCGGATTTTTGTTCAATTTCGCACACCCTGGTACTCGAGTCAAGTCAAGTCATTTAAGAAGTTGACTTAAGTCGAGCCAAATTACTGATTGGATCAAGTCAGGTCAAGTCAAGTTAAAATATAACAATAAATTAAAAGCCAAGATGACTTGATCCACTTACTTTCCGAGACTCAAGTCAAGTCAAGTCAAGTCATTTCAAGCATTGACTTGAGTCAAGTCAAGTAATTTAAAAACGTGACTCAAGTCAAGTCACTGATGCGAGAAAAATTTCAAGCAAATTTTTTGCACACTTAAATAGATAGCCACGTAAGTATAAAATATAACTTTGTGCTTGTGGTTTGTAAAAGGTTGTTTGCAAAATGTTAAGAATCATCAAAGCGTGACAAATTAGCATGGCTGGTTTCATGCATTCAGCCATAATGATAGGCCAAATCTCCAATAGCATTTTTAACTGAGCATACGCTAAAATTTTCTCATGACACCACCAATTGCAGCATGCTGTTTTTCAGTAGCACCATGCAATAGGTGGCATCATGTACTATTGCTGATTTGTAGCTAGAAGAGGCATTATTATAAGAAAGGCTGTTATTGCTGTGCAGCAGTGTGCTGTTTTCAAATAACACCCTGCTGTTTACTGCTCAGTGAAAAAACATGCTGTTGTTCATAACGTAATGAACAGCAGACTGTCATTGCTTGAGTAGCACCAGGTTGTAATTGATTGCTGCTGAAACTGGACAGCTCAATGTTTGTTTATAATTATCAAGTGGGTTCAAGAGTATCAACATGTGAACATAAGTTACGTTATACTAACCCATAAAACCAGTCATTGAATATATGCATTTAAATATGTGAAACATAAACAGCACAATAGAATATCTTTTTCTAAAAATTAATTTACATTTTTCTCGAAAAATATCCACATCAGCGGCTCACTTCAGCACTTTGTTGAAAAACTAACCTGCTACTGAATACGTCACAAACAAATAAGCCTGCCTGTTAATAAGTCAGGAGGCAGTAGCAGGGCACTAATTGCAAAACAGTAGGATACTATTTAACAATTGAGCCCGCCGTTTTGGTTACCACCCTGTGTACAAATTTTGATGAGAATGAAAATTTATCGAGCCCATAGGATTTTTAGTAAGGTATTAAGTAAAGATACATAAATTTATTGTTACAAATACAAATATTAGCCTGGATATATAAACGGAAGAAAGATTGAACATGTGCACACTTGAGTTACCGAGTCTGCCCACCCAAGATTTGCAGTAAATTCTGCCATAAAATACAGGCCAGAGGGTACACTAAAAGCCTGATAAATCTGAAGTTGAAAACAATGTTTCTCAACTAGGGCTATTTTATTCATTTAAGCCTTTTGGTGAGAGCCTAGCCTAGTGCAACTCAAATTGTGGAAGCCTATGCGTACTGGTGTCGGTACGCAAGCAGTTGGATTACCGGTATCGCAGGTGGTTAGAAAATAAACGAATCGAGTAATGTTTTACACTGATCAGAGCATGGGCCGCGGGCCGCGGGCCGCCGGTTGGACATCCCTGAGGTATGGCATACAGCAGGGCTTCCCAAACTTTTTTGCTCGCGACCCCTTTCAAACTTCTGAAGTTTTCCGCGACCCTTCACGTTTAAATTGATTAGCAGTGCGAAATATACCTTTGTCATTAGTGACATTTATTGAGATGCAAAGACTGAATTCAAGCAACCAGTACTCAAAGCCTACTTACTACTTACACATATGTAGGCCACTGGAAACAAAAAAAGCACACACATTTATTCAGTGTGATTGGTGCGACTGCTTTCTGCTACAAAGCAAGTCCAGCCGTGGCTCAACATCTGCTAATGCTGGTCTCAAGGCGGTTTTAATGTTGATTAGGCTGGAACGATATTTTGTTTTGATTGTATTTTGTACTTCGTGTAAAATTGGTATACGCTCTGCGACCCCTGACGTTCGTTAAGCGACCCCTTGCGGGGTCGCGACCCCCAGTTTGGGAAGCCCTGCCATACAGTGACTGGTCTAGTCGGTAATTTCCCTTCCCAACCAAATTTTATCAAGTCATTGTTGCGCATCATAGATATCTTAAATGCGACTAGATGGTGCATCCTGGTCAAGTTGTTGAGACCTGGTCAAGCTTTTGAGATATGCGATTTCTGTAACAATAATGTCGAAACTGCATTATACCTAATACGTTAGGTATATCTTATTGTTATGTGTAACTGCATTATCTTATGTTTTTTTTTATTCATAAGCACGGTTTTGAGCTTGGCTATGTTGTCGTCGATTTCATGCCAGAGGCATTTTTTCTACCTAACTATATATACCAAAAAGTGTAACATTTAACGAGAAGTAACATCCCCTCTGAAACTTTCATAATACTCTTCTATAGCCTGGTAGACTAGCTCAGAAGACCAGTCTGTATTTCGTGGTCGCTGCACACACACACACACTAGTACAGTATTGTTTAATCAATGCTAATTTTCGATATTGTTCTGGGAAAATATTTGTAACTGGTTTGCTGTAAGCTTAAGGTGGCCTCATAACCTTTAGTATCACAACTTTCTGTTGGGTATTCCTGAACTGACAATATCTTTTAGACTTGTTGACTGCTTATTGCTAGTAACGCGTTTTACTATATATCGCGCCAAGTTTAACAACTGTAAACCATCGACAGAGCTCTTTGAACATTTGGTGAAAGATACTGAAAAATCTAATAGAAGTTTAGCAAAAAGAAAAACAAATTAAGATTACATTATATCATAGTAAATGCGGGTCTTGCCTGCCATGCTTTTGATTTGAATTTTTAAATTGCGCTTTGCCAATTATTTTATAGGACTGTTTATTTATTGTTTTCGTTTTTTGCATTAATCATTCATCATATTGTTAATCATCAATCAAAAAAGCAACGAAAAATTTTTTGAGCCAGTTACTGTGTAGTCTCTGCATTACTGCCTTCTGCATCTTGATCATGAGTTGTGCTAATTGTCATAATTAGCCCTTATTCCTACGAAATTCTCGTGCAGATCTGATGATATTATAATGTAATTTGTTTTTTATTTCGTGTGTTTATCAACAAGCGCTGTTCTATATTTTGGCCGTGTTTACTATACACCACCTAGTTTTGATTACTTCTGAATTACGTCATTCCGTCATTCGTATTACACCGCTCAATGCGTTAATTCTGATAATGTCAGTCTGATATGGCAGTCTATTATTTACAGTCGTCTATCGAATGCAGATTTATTCTGTGCTCTGAAGAATAGCAACCGTTCATTGAAAATCAACAATAAAACATTATTCAAGACTTTGACAGTTTGGTTTCGGTACCTTGATGCTCAAGTAGGCTATCAAGGGTTAATGAACGCGAAATCAAGGGAGCCAGATAAGCGAACAAACGATTAAGCAATAATTAACAACAGCCCTCTACCCCAACAACACGCCTAGTTGGCACAGAGGTTTTAAACTAGGTGCGTGAGTTTTTGAGCGACTAGCGCTTAAAGTGAGGAGCAAGTCCAAATACAAGTTGATCTTATATGAAAGAACACTAATCGCTGAATATTCTGGTACAATAATTTTGAAAAATATTTCTATGTTAGGTAATTATAAGCAGAAGAAAATCGACCTTAATTGTGACGTAGATCAAGGCTCTTGTGATGTCATAAGAAATCAACACACGACATTCATAAATTTTGCAGTACCTATTGCTGTATAGCCTACCACGCATGTATCTGTTATGGTAGCTGCCAAGAGCTTGATAGGTGACAACCTAAAGCCCAACCACGGCATCCAGTACGGTTTCGGTTTTACAGGTAGCCTATGCAGTTTAACGGGTATGGTCATTTCACGGACGCAGATGACTTGGCTACCGGATTTTTTATGGGTAAAACAATCGTAATTTATTCAATTCCAATGCTTCTCGTTGCTACTTTCAACACTTGACGTCTAATTGAATATAGTGTTAACTTCCGTGACCTACACTTCTGAATTCAGTCGACAACAGATCAAGGAAAGAAACAGCAGCAGTAGCATGTTGCAATTTGACTAATCTATGACATAACAACTTAACAAGAGCCTTCACCTACGTCACAACGAAGACCAAAAATTGAGACTGCTTGCAATTTTCTTTTGCCGATAGCTACCTGAACACAAATTATTTTTCAAAAATATTTCACCAGAATGTTTAGTTAATAGTGGTATTTCAAATAAGATCAACTTGTTTTTGAACTTGCTCCTCACTTTAAGCATCAATATCGTAGAAGGCTGCTGGTTAAAGAGTCACACTTTACCAGCGCAGAAGCGTCGTCAGCATGGTACTAGATCAGGGGTGACGAACCTGCGGCCCGCGGGCCGCATGCGGCCCGCCAAACAATTTTGTGCGGCCCACCAAACGATTTGACAAACGCCCATACATGCAAGGCATATAGGACTTTTAGGGTTGCCATACCGTCCGGAAAATTCCGGACATGTCCGGAATTTAGGGTTAAATTTTGCGTCCGGGAGACCAGCAGTCTTGAACGAAGCGTCCGGTGAGACCAGCAGTCTTGAACTTTCTTTCACCTGTTTCTAATCTTTGCGCAATGCGATATCAAAAGCTGATAGCACAATTGAGTCGCAGCAGTATGTCTTCAATAGATTGCCGCACTCAATCGATGTATTTTTTGCGGCCGCGGGAGCAGCTAAAAATCTGCCAAATGAAGCGGTTGTGCTTGAATGCTAATTATTATGCAAAATGTTAAAAAAATTGTGCGGCCCGCTTGCTCAACCGTAACTGACAAAGTGGCCCGCGTCATCGAATAGGTTCGTCACCCCTGTACTAGATTAACACCTGTCAAAACTGTCTAATTTTCCCCGTGAATGCCGCATGAGTAAAATAACTTAACGGGTGTTTGAGTATGGTTATAAAACAACTAATCATGAGATTTGTGATAAATATATCAATTAATGTAATATAAAATTGTGTACGACATAAAATTCTCGTCTATCGAATCAGCGAAGCATAACACTTTGTGACGTAATCGATTGCTTCTCTGTTACTGTGCGTGCATCACGAGTCATCTCTGAACAGTCGTATGTTCAACGCCGCAACATGTCTGTATGCTGTTGCTGTTACAATGTTCTATCTTGATTTATTCGTTCAATGAAGCTTCAATATAATCAGATTATACAGTTGTCATTCCTGTGTCATTATTGCTGAAGTCTATCAAAGTTCACTGTTAAGATATACACAAGTAAACAGACTTTGTAAGGAAGTGGGCAAACCTTACAGGTTAAGGTACCATACACCACTTTTCATTACAGATTCAATACATAACTAAGGTCTAGTAAATCGTTAGAAACAAAAATTACAAATTAGTACTCAAAAGTTAAAACCACAAGACATAACTGACTGAGGGTTTAAAGCACGATTTCACCGAACGACCCTCGGAACAGAGAGAGAATCGAGGAAACAAGTGGAAGGGTATAACCGGAGACTCCAACGAAGACCAAGAGAAACCGATATCAAGACGAAGTAGGAATGGTTGGACCTTCATTGACCTTTCCGGAATACCACTGGACGAAGTTTTTGACTATCAATGGCGATGTAAAGAAATTCTCAAATTCCGACGAAGTAACAACCCAAGAGAAATGGCATCACAATTTGACGAACCAGTTCATTGCACGAACTGTAATGCAGTTTACGTAAGATGTGAATGCTCAAATTATTCGGTTCAATATATTAAAAATAGTTACCACACGTATAGAGGAGAATGCTGTGATTTTGTCCACAAACCGGATAAAGTAGAGCTCAACTCTGCAGTCCAGTGAGTATAAAGCTTCAATACGATTCATTACAGAAATGTTTTAAAAACGTTTGTAATAGTGTTTAATACAGATAGCAGCGATCTCTGGTTTTGTGACCACGTGTCTGCGTCAAACTCCGCTTGACCTGACTTACATGAAGGCTTAGTGTCCTTCTCTACCAGCACAAATTGCATACAAACAGTAGGCTATATTAGGTTAAAATCTCAACTACAATGTTTATTCGAAACCGTAAAACATAAGATATTGTGTCAGAATAAGCATTTAAACAGCACGCCCAATGATAATTAATTAATTATATGTGTGGAATACGCCGAGGAGTTCGAAAAGTTAAAGGGATAATGCTATGGGGTATGACTGTGTGACACTAAACGCCACAATGCCAATTTTTGTTTATAAAAATACTCTTTTATATTCTATTTGTCATATTACATTGTTAGTATGTTTCCAGGCCCAAAGTTAGTTTTAAATGCACAAAAATTTTATAAAAAACTTGAACACGTCAATAAAAACTTGCCAGTCCAAAATACTCCAAAGTTTGTGTTTTATTTTGACCTAAAAACATCATCAACAACAAAGTAAATTAAATTATATAATATTACCTAAATTAAATTTGCATCATTTCTTTTTGTCATTACGTAGTTAGGAAAGCTTCGAATAAAATTTAAGCATTCACGTTCACAAAGAATCTTAAACAATACAGATGGGACCCATCCACCGGGATTGATGTCGGCAAAGTAAGTAATCTCGCTTGTAACACAATCCCTTGTTGTTGCACCACCACCCATTGGTGGTGTTACATAAGTACGACATATTAGTGCGACATCAATAAACGCCCTCACACAACCAGATGAAGAAATCTCTTCATCGTGATCAACAGAAAAGTTGGACACCATCCATGCGTCAAGAAGTTTGCGACCGCTTTTCTCTGGTGAGTTGACCTTACTGTTCTTTATGATTGAAGACAGGAAAACGCAATCTCTTTGTGCAACTGGAGGCACCCTGTGATGTGTCTGTTTAACTATCACACTGGTTTCATTCAATACCTCAAGGACCATGATGTTTTCAACAGTTCTATCCCATTCTTTTCGGTTTTCAACTTGCCAGAAGCAATGACAAATTTCGCTAGCAGTAATGTTTTTTACCGTGTGAATGGCTTTCAAAGAATCCCCTGGTTTGCCAGTTTTACCGGCAGCTTTCCGATACAATTTCGTATCTCCCTCATTTACTAAAAGTGTCCAGTTATCATTGGTTTCAGGAGATTGTTGTAATTCATTTTCAAACAGCTGTCGCCTCTGTTTCAATTCATCGTGAAAACGGTGAAGTTGGTTGTCTCCGTGAGAAAATAATCGACTTCGAAAAAGAGCGCTTTCTGCGGAACTGTAATTTGCCTTCATGTTTTGCATTGTATTCTAAATTACAATTGACTTTCCAATAACCGACCTTTCTAACATCATACATCGCTTGGATAAACAATAAAAATAAATTAATTTAATGAAGACAATCATTTGTCACAATCACAAGGTGTTTGTGTTTGATTAATTATCAGGAAATGATAACACGGAAATACGAGTAATAACGTAACGGATCACAAGATTGTCATCAATAGCTGCTGACGTGGTGTGTGTTACTTCAGTACACTGTTTATATAGCCTACAAAATGTGTGTAATGTGGCGAATGTTTGTCAGACAACGTTCTAAAAAGGATAGATTCTGAGTTTCAAACGTTTTAAGGTTTCACAACACTTTAATTAACACAGATTTCCTCTAAAATTAAAAAAATAATAAAAACATATTTGATCATCGGTAAGTGTTTTGTTTGCTATACTTGCTAGGTTTGAGTTCCTACGAGCAATACATTTAGCTGTTACACGTTTATGGTTTCTCATTATTTGTTACAAAAAAAAACAGTCACATTCAAATACGTTACACAATAAAAACACAGCCAAACGAATTATAAAAAATTGAAGCTTGCTCGATCATCAACACTGAAGGAGCTGGTGATATTTTGGCTTGTCAGTCAAGTAAACTGCAAACGGCTAATCATTAACTTATCATTAGAAATAATACGCAACAGGTAGACAAAATTTACTGTCATAAAAGTTAAACTGGTGGTGATAGGTAAACAATGGTAGTCCAAAGCATATTGAAAATCGCTGTGAGACTATAATTGCACTTCTAATGAGTACTTCTATTTGTAACCTCAAAGTTGCTCCTGCATTAAACGTTAAAAGTAAAATATAGGTCTACTTGTATAGCATTGAAGCTCGGTTAACAATTAAAAAGAAACGTCTTTATCTTTGGTTTTATCTTGAACGTATGTTGTAAACGTTCGAAGAAATTTGGCGTATTCTCTCTTTTGAAATGGCCGTAGAAAAGACGCTGGGGCCAGGCCACCTGGGTTGATACTTGCCACATACACAATATCACATGTTATATGATCGCGTATGGCGTCACTTCTGTCATCTGGGGAAGTTATATAAGTTTGGCAAATGAGAGCAACTTCAATAGTGGCTCTTACACATCCAGGCACAGGGTTGGCTTCGGCATGGTCAACTGAGAAGTTGCAAACCATCCACGTGTCGTGTGCTTCATGACCATTTGCAGTTGGCGGTGGATTGTCTATTTTTAGTATAGATGATAGGTAAAGGCAATCCCTTGGTGCCGATGGCCATATCCGTTTGTGAGATTGATAGATTATAACAGTCGAATCATCTAATTTTTCTAATACTCTAAATTCCTCTACCGAGCCTTCCCATTCTTTTCGTACGTCGCTCAGCCAGAAGTTGTGGCACACTTCTCGTGCCGTTACCTTCTCTATTTTATGAATAGCTTTTAAGGGATCACAAATTATTCCATCCCGGATAAGTTCTCTCGTGTACATTTTCATCTTCCCTTCTTCTGCACATAGTTGCCACTTGTCACCATCAACACCAGACGGTTGTATTGACTCAAGTAAGTGATCCTGAACCCTTTTTGATAGTTCTTGGCTGAAGCGATGGCTCGTGAGTCCTGGCGTTGTTGGCATCTCTTCGGACACATTCTCGTCGTCTGAAAGGTTGTTAGGTTCTGACTGTTCTTTAACAGCTTTTCGAAAAGAACTTAACTGTTCATGGGCAACTTGAAGCTGCTTTTCTTTTATACTGAGCTTCTTTCTCCAGCTTTTTTCCCGACTGTTTATGGCTACAACGCAACTTGCAAGGGTATTCTGCACACTTGTTGTGACGGCTCTGAAAGTGATTGATTTCTCTTTAAAGTCTATTTGATTATCATGCTCAAATGTCTTAAAGTTGTGATTGGAATCAAGTGCGGGTTTTTTGGTGAAATCGCTGTCATCGTTCGAACTACTGCCAGTCCAGTGTGCACATGCATCAAAGTACTTTTGCAGAGCGTTAATATGTTTGTCAAGGATGCCCCGAAATGTATTTAGTTCAAAAAGTTTTTCCTCCAAGTCGTTTCCATTTGATACCTGCGACCTTGACGAAGAGTCGCTTGAAATTGATAAAGTGGATGCTCGTCTGCTATGTGTTGTTTCTTCTTCATAGCTTACATTTGCAGCAAGTATCTCTACCCAACGTTGTCTTTCTGTTTCATCGGCAACTCGGAAATACCAGATGTTGTCGTTAAGACAAACGTCAAATCTACAAGGATCAAATTCGTTCACCACGATTGTGGCTTTCAGCAGACTGATGCTGCCTCTGCAGCCAAACTCTGTATCAGCTTCACTTAAATAATATGACAATATTCCGTCGTTGCAGCAAACGTAACGGTCTTGCCATCCTAAAATGTAGTTTGTCCATTTACTTAATGTCCCTTTGCTACTAAGCGTACGGTCAATTTGTGAAGATGTGTTTTCATATCCAGAGTTGGTTATACTTGGTGAATGCACAGACATTTTTAATGTTCAGGAAACAACTATGCAAATGATAAGAAAGGTTGATGTAACTAAAACAATATTATCCACCTGTAGAGAAAAGAAGAAACCTTGAAATATAGCTGAGAACAAGCGATTGTTTCCAACTGAATTAGTGACTGCTATTAATAGGGTCCAGTATACAAGTGCTCAACAAGATATACAGCAATTTGAGTAGGTGGGGTCTAGTATAAAAAAGGTTGTGCACTTGTATACTATACTCCATTAATACAATCTTATAACCATGCTTAATCGATTGTAACAAGAACAAACAATCAAATATTTAACCGGCCGCATGCATATGCTGTACTGAACTAAACTTAGACCCAATTTGCATTACGTAAGTTGATTAAAACAAAGTTACGATATATCATTATTCATTATATAGGGTTATACAATATTTTCTTTCGCTTACTGGCTGTTATCACGGCATAAAATAAAAACGCTTGGACACACATGTTTATAACATGTCACCGTTTCAACTATGATTGCCTTTGATGAATTTTCAATGTTACATTCAGTAATCTTTACAATGGGCTATATTGGGTTTGCATTGCATAACAAACTGCCTCGACAAAAAGTAAAATGAGTCTAACTTAGTCCACAGGTCATAAGAATTCCTTGATTGCTGCAAATTCGACAAGTCGCCAACGGCGTTACTCCTGTAACAAAGAAAAGTAAGTAACAAATACTGCTTATGCTTGGAAGCAAAAAGTGCCTACGTTAGCGTTTCGTAAAATGCCCATATCTGCTTACATAGGCAATTCGCGAAACCGCTATACTTACACAAACAGGTGATAAAGGCGACTGGACCGGTGCAAAACACATGGAATCACTGGCGTGAATATTTCTCTGTGAGAATGGAGAAAATACATTGTAGGTTCGACTCGAGGTATCATGTATATGGGGGCGAAGCATTGAGCAGGCTACCATCGATATCATTTTAGCTTATTCCTCCGGGCGGTTTTGTTTTGTTTATACGTGCTAGTTGCTACAATTTAGTGTCTTAGGAGAAATAAAATATAAACACTATCATATAGTTACCAAGAAATAACCAGTATTCATTTTCGCAAAAACAACTATCTTCGGACTTAGAGCAAGTTTAGAGCAAAAAATGAACCTTACATTTCAATTCACCTTGAAAAAACTGGTTCCAAAAGCCCTTCAGCCTTTACAGTATGAAACATGTTGAAATCACATGCATGCGAGCCTTCAACCGCCATTTGATTTATCATTGTAACATGACTGATGACTCACCTGAAAATTGTCCCTCTACCATTCTACCAGATTCTTCATCTGGGAGTTCAACGACCATTGAAGTTATACTGAACGTCCCGTATTGCTTCATTTTAACTAACATTTTTACATTGTAGACCGACAGTGTTTTAATACGCCATATATTTGTAATTATACGAAACTTTATACCTGCCGCCTTTGTATGTTACAGGATGAAACTTTTTTTTACAAAATACCAGTGACTGCGACGGCAACTGTAATGAAGCGCGAAACCTTACGCGAATTCAAAAAAGCAAACATTCTGCGCAAACTAGATCACGCTGTGCGCTCTAAGAGAAAAAATAGGTCAAGTAAAAGATTAGAGGTGAACTGAAGTCATTTTCAATTTATTTTCTAAAAGCACGGTTATTCCGAAAATGTAAACGAAATTTTTCCATCGTTTTCGTGAACGAGTTATTAGCAAAACCGTTTTCAAAAAAACTGTGGGGGAGCGTATGATGTGACGTCACCTATAGTTGGTTGGTCATCAAACATTGTTCAAGCGCATATCAGATCAATGAAAAGTTCCTGTTGGAATACTCGTTTCGGCGAATGTAGTGAGCGCGTTGGTCAGTCTTTTTAATATTTCTTTAACAACGGATGATTGACTGTGTAATGAAATGGTGGTTTATCGTTCCTTAGCCTGTAAGGACGACCACTTCAATTACAATGTTTGTCGGTAGAATTGCTTAATGTCCTCGATGATAAATGAGTCTCAGGTCGTTGTTTCGCTTCTCTTAATCTTAGAATCAATTGTACACCATGCCAACTGTATAAACTGGTTATATTGTTTCTTGTCTAAACGATTACATTAAATAAGACATTGTGACAGCTACATAATAAAGTCGACCACTTTCTATGGTTAACTTCGTAGACTGTGACGCAACGAATAGCTGTAAATGAAAGAATAACTCACGTCACGAATTATAACGATACACCGGAAGTCATGCATAGGCGACACGTAATGCAATGCTTTGCTTTGCCGATTTCCGTTTTCTATGCGGCATTTGATTTGCAAACAATTGTATAAAATCATCACAACTGAATATAACAGGGGTTTTTAATTAAACAAGTGTTATCTGTATGTGAACTGTGTGACCTTAAAACTTAAAATAAACAGCAATTTATTAGTGAACTCCTGGGTCGAGTATTGCAAAACAACATGATGTCATAAATTGAGTAGAAGAGTAACGTAACGTAACGTAACGTAACGAACAACATGGTTATGCACTTCTGCACTTGACTCTAAGGTTGATCCTACTTTTCTAGCTAGTAGTTACTGTGGCTAGCTTCTTTTCACTCATGCTGTCCTGCTACCTAACTATTAAGTCAACGTTATTTTTGGTAACTCAGGCAACAGTTATCTTAAATAATGTTTTTTTTTACATTTGATAGGACATACAATTTTGCGTGATGAACATTAATGAAAAGCTGAAAGCCAAACAGGCCTAATACAACGGTTAATATATCAGGTGCAGAGTGTCTAAGGACTAGGCTTAGACTACTAACATGCCACCGTCAGGTGAGAACAAAACATCGTATAACAACAACGTATCGGGCGTATTGTTTTAGTTTATCGCTGACGTAATTCCGCTTTTTGATTGATTAATTATTTAGAAGACGAGAAAAAAATTAAAGTTAAGTCACCACGCAACACTTAAGAATATCCATTGGATTTGAAACAGGTAATAATAACATCCGTTAATAATATCTAGCTTGATTTCCATTCCAGGCTTAATTGTATGTAGCCTATTCTTGTTCAGCAACCATTGTGGTTGTAGTCCGCTGCACAAATTGTTTTCTTTGAATTTCTTTCCATATGCCTTGGCAATATATTTTTGCAAATATAGAAGCCAACATGCACTTATGTAGCAGAAGCCACGTGAAGCTAAAACAAAATAGCCTACCAGTTAAAACAATAGAACTATTAATTATCGGCATCTTTACAATAAAATAGTTTTCAGTTTAGCAGAATTGGTCCCAACGTAATTGCCACATATACTAATTTACTGTAAGCAAAATGCAGTCCATTTAATTACATTTTACACTCTATTTTATAATTGAAACTTGCTTTTAACCGACGGTATTCACGATTTACGAACACAGAAACGGACAAAATGCGGCTAAACTTAAGTGATTTTGCAAATTCTGTACCACCTAAACTGGATAGATTTATTATTATTGAACCTTTTAAAAAATTCGCTTCAAACCAATGTCGATCGGCAACATACCCCGGATTCAGCAAAAACAATTAATCATTCAACAGATTTTATTGCGTATCATGCTTGGAGAAAAAGGAAAAACAGGGGAGCAGTGAAATTTAATATAGCCCACATCGATATTGAAACTTTGCTTCATATTAACACCTCTTCTACAAATTTTGTTTTATAGAGGAAAGCTGCTTTTCGATTTAAAAGCAGTGCTGAAAGTGGTTAAACTTTTTGGCCGAAACTATTAGCCGCAGACAAAAACAAACAAACGTGATTTCACTTATATAAATGCAATCGTTTGCTAAATTCCTCAATATTTGGTGCCTAAGTATTTCGAAGGTTCATTGAATTTTAAATTGCCAAACGAATAGGCCTAGGCCTACTTCGATCTTATTGTAACAACCACCACCGCTTAAAAGGTAAGCTATTACAAATAGAAAGTCTACGTTATTCATAGGTATACAAATAAATTTAAAGCTGATATCTTTCAAGCTGCAACCGTGCGAGATGGTCACACTTTCTGGGTTGTATTTAGTAGCTGCCAGGCACGTCTAATCACTATACACTACATTATACATCATATCAACACAGTATATGGACGTTTTTGAAAAAGAAAAACGATACTATTCACAGAAATGCACGCACTCGAGAAATGAGTTTTATAAAAAAAAGTGAGTTTTATAACAGTTAAAAAGTAATTAATTATCCACTTTTGAAGAATGGCTAATCATGGGGGGGGGGGGGTCGCAGCGGCTTGGGTAGCTTTTTCTGATAACATTGAACCATATCTTGCAATGTGTTTTCCAACTGATTGACACACTATAAAAGCTCGCGCTTTTGTGAGTGATGAAATAGACAAAGAGAGACAAAGATCACTGACCGAATCACTGTCGGACTCGGTAAAAATGAGCTCTTGTATAGAAAGGCAGTATTCAAAATGAGACTCACTTAACTATCTTGCGTTAAAACGTGTACATAATTTCAAATAAACGCATTTACTGGTAAGCATATTCGTTGCAACCTGTATCCAATTGACAGCCACAGTGTTAGAGCATTCTAACCGCACGCAACAATAGAGTCAGAAAATTTAACAGGTAGATTAAGCAAAGAAATCCTTCTTAAGCCAAAAGGGTCCTATGTCCCATGGTGGCTCATGAGGGCCCCATATTTTAGGCTACTTTAAGCTTAGTATTATTTCAAGACACCTTGCTCTTTTCTCTCCTATACATGAGGACATTATGTGTCGAAGACATAAAATCCTTGACCTACTCCTGTTGCTTTTGTGCTAAGTAGTAAGGTTTGCAGTTGATTTATCGCGCATAGATCAACCTATAAGTTGTCGAAAGAATGACTATTTTCTGTTTATTTGATCTCTATATTTAATTTGCGTTAATAAACATTGTTTTGTCATGAGTTGAGTGTTTAACTAGTTAAGAGAATAAATGGGTCACAGATACGATACCTCTGCCTCATATGTCCAGGAAGGGTTACATCTATGACCACAGAAATAATAATCAAAAATTAAAAAAATTCCAACTTAAAATTCATACCAACCTACGATAACTTGAACATATATCGTGTTTCGGGGAACGCTTGTTGTCTGATATGTTGTTCAATGAGCGGCTCTTCTTGAAACATTGGCGTCATTTTGCGGCTTAATGAGGCATTTGGGACAGACATAGGAAGTCTAGCCAGTGCTTGTAAACTAGTTGTCACACATTGGCTTTTGTCAGCATCACATGCAAAGCATATAGTGCCCATTCTTTTAGCAACTGTGTTAAGATAGAACTTAATCGATCTTGAAATGTTTTGCATTATTTGTCGTCAGAACAAACACGGTAAGCCTAGAGAAAAAAAACACACGTGTGCAAACCCTACACCAAACCATGCACCAAATATGGATTATAAGATTTTAACTCAAAAACTATTGGAGGAAACAGAAAAGCAAAATAATTTAAAATTATGTTAGTGACTTCGTCACAATTGTTATGAAATTTTGTAAAATTTCAACACGAATGTATGGGCTTAATTTATTTGTTCAACAATGCATAGATTGAAACAGAACTCTGACCGAAACACGTTCAGGAAATCGTCATTAATGACACCATGACCATAACAGCGCCACATGATATGAAAAGTAAAGTTAAAGTAATTGACATGTCCGTCAACAAAACCTGAATTAGATTTGGGCCTTCGGTGTATCGCTGGGTAAATAAGTCGAGCTGTACAAACAGCCCTTGGTAGTTTCGCCGTCGCAATATAGCTTTGGCTAGCTTTTATTTATCAAGACTTTCTATTTCATCATACGATTATACCGTATCCACTTCCTGCACGCAAGAAAAGGCAGTTTGAAAACGTAAGCTTTATAGTCTTTTAATCTTATGGCGTTGTAGGAAGTGTATTATGTTCAGTCCTCATTCACCTCAAACGTTAAGAAAGGAAACACGGATGAAACACAACTTGTACCGAACATTAATTCTATTTTTGCACGTCTGGTGTCAAGCAAAACAAAAAATGTAAACACCGTCATCACAGCAAATTATGCGTCATCATATCTTAAAACAAATATTCATTAACGCCCTTGTGTAAGATAAGCCTGATTTTGTGGGGCAATACCGGTACCGTGATCATTATTAAAACATGATATTCTGCGTATGACACAAGTTTTGTGATGGATAAAAATCTGAAACTCAGTGCACAAGCAAAACAATGGTAATAGTAAGTCAATATGTTAACAGTAAGTCAAACCAACATGCACAATAGGCATGAGAAGGTATTGCAAAAAGGCTGCTAAATAGCCGACAAATGGGTGGACAATTTTAGCTCACTCATTCCCTTGAATAGTTCGTCAAATGCACCATATAACCTTAACGTTGATGGCAACCAGTTGCACATACAGGTGGGAATAGGTGAAATAAGCACAAACGTCAACAGTAAACAAGAATGCACTGTCAATAAAAGTTTTCAACTGTCAGAGTCGTGATTGGTACATAGTGAAATTTCTTATTACTCCAGAGAAATCACACAAACATGCATGTGATGTTTCGTAACGTCAAATGCATAAATTCCATTTTTGGAAAAAATGCCAGACCCAAAGAAATATGGAATATTTCATAACCTCTATACACAACTTTTAACAGAAGTTAATAAACTACGCCATCTTTACCAAAAGTGACAATCGCAGTACACCTTCCAGTGCCAATACTGTTACTAATACAATATGTTATATTATGAAACAGTTTTGTGCAACAATTGGAAACATTTTTTGAATAACCTTCAGTAAAAAGTTGCAAATTAAGTGACTGTTACAATTGTTAAGTTTCATTTGATAGTTTCTCAATTGTCCACCACAAATAAGTAACAAGTTGGTTTTGTGAAAAGCCAATCATCTAACTGTGAAATTATTCTGCTTTGTTAAATATGGTAAGGCACTACAGTACATAAATTTTGCTTTGAAAGTTTACACATAAAAATAACACAATTTAATATGGTTGAAGTTAAAAAACCTGGTAATCCCGTTATAAGTTTTTATCATAACACGTATGGCACGCAGTAAGGTGTGACATATGTAAAATTACCAGCACAGGCTACATGCGAAGATTACAATGATTAAGGAAAGAGGGTGTTAATCGTTACTCACATGGAAATTTATACAGTACTACATTTTCTCCATGTGAACACAAAAAAGCAATTCTTTATTACTTCATAATTATGAGCAATAAAAAACACAGGGAAAAGCAAACAACGTTCCTAAGCATATATATAAGTTTATATAATATTAATCGCATTAATATATATGCATATACAGTATTATAAATGTATAATAACAGTATGTTAATCTTGGAAATAATTACGTATTTGTTGTCAAAAGACAATTGATTTTAAATTGTAGAAATGAAGGGATATCATTAGCTAAGTTTTAAATCAAAATTTCTTTTTCTTTTGTTTTTTCCTGCACATATGCTGTGAATCGCCGTAAAAACTTTGGATATTCACGTTTTGTGAGAGATCGTAACACTGATGCAGGAACCCAACCACCAGGGTTAACATTAGCAACATAAACAATATCACATTTGAGGCAATCTCTGGTGATTGGGCCACCATCTGCAGGTGGTGTAACATAAGTCTGGCATATTAAAGCTATTTCAACTTGTGCCCTTACGCAGCCAGCTACAGGATTGGCCTCATTGAGATCAACTGAAAAATTACATACCATCCAGGTATCATATGGTTTGCAACCATCACCATTGGGTGGTGGATTATCAACCTTTAACATAGACGAAACATAAAGACAGTCTCTCTGTGCAGATGGCCAGATGCGCCGATGTGTCTGATAAATAACGATGGTTAGCTCATCAAGAACTTCAACCACTGAAAAGTTTTCAATCGTCCCTTCCCATTCTTTCCTTACATCTGTTAACCAAAAGTAATGGCACATTTCACGGGCTGTAACATTTTTAATGCTATGAAGTGCCTTTAAAGGATCACAGATTAGGCCATCTTCAATTAGTTCTTTTCGATAAACTTTCATTTCTCCTTCTTCAGCAACAAGCTCCCATTTATCATCGTCAGCACCAGGTGGTTTCAATGAATCAGCAAGGTGATGCTTTACCCTTTTATCTATTTCATTACTAAATCTATGATGTCCTCTTGGTTGTTTCTCAGCCTCACGAAGCAGTGATCGGGATCTTTCTATGTCTTGTGAAAACCTTTCCTGCCTGTCTAATTCAGTTTCGACACATTCAAAAAACTCTTCTTCGGTTAAACCACTTTGTGGGCCTTCCTCATAATCTGGACTTCCAATAAAGGCTAAGTTTTTCTTCGCCATTGCCAATGATATTCGGTATTGTTCCTCAGCTTTTCTTCTTCTTTCTTGTTCCCTCTCCAGCTTCTTTAGCCACATTTCCTCCCTTTTGTTTATCATTTCAATACAATGTGCAAGTGTTGCCTGTATGCCTGTTGTTGTAGCCTTGAACGTTATCGCCTCTCCTTTAAAATCAACCCCACTTATGTTTCCAGGTAGTTTTAATTCGACATGATTATCAAAACGATCAATTGATAATCCTTCATGATCAAACGTAGGATCAATATCTTTGTCACCAGTCCAGTGATCTCGGATATCTTTAGGCTGGGCAATGTTGGCGCAGGCATCAAAATAGTTTTGTAATGTATCAATTTGTCTATCTAAAATGTCACGAAATGTCTCTAGCTCTGCTAACTTTTCTTTAAGCCCATGACCTTTGCGAAAGGATGAGGAAGATGTTATGGAAGGACCACTGCCAAGTGATAACAATGAACCATGTCTACGCAAACTTAAATTTTCAGCTTCCATCTTGTTGGCCTCAATTACATCAATCCACTGTTGCTTTTCAGAATCCATAGAAGCACGTAAATACCAAATGCTATCATTAATACAAACATCAAACCTGCATGGGTCAAACTCGTGTGTCATAACAGAAGCTTTTGATAAACTGATAGTGCCTCTACAACCGAATTCAGTTTCATCTTTGGTGCGATAATAAAACAAAGTTCCATCTTGGCAACATACAAAACGATCTTGCCAGCCATGTATATAATTAGTCCATTTACTGAGCACACCCCTGATACTTGGCTTCTCAGAATCTTCAATGAAAGGCTCCTCATCTTCAGAACTACTGAGACTCTGATGACTATCAGACATTGCCCTAATAAGTGGTCACAAATTTACCTTCTTCAATGATAAGAAAATTTTATCACTACAATACCATGTATACATGAACCCTGAATGCCAAAACGACGAGATTAAACGGCATTCAAATATAGATATTCGTAAAGCATGTAAATATATGCATAACTTCTAATTTTATCCGTTTATAATCCTCTTGCACATTCAATATGAGTGTGTTGCGAAGTGATTTTTGAAGAAAATATTTTACAAATATAAAAACCGATTCTGTAACATCTTGTATGAATTTGGATTGCGACTGAAGTAAGGTCAACCGAAATTTTTATGCTAACCCTAAAAAACAAATGACAATCGAACTTGATAAGGTAAATAATTAACTTAAAATTAACAAGCTTTCTTTAAATTATAGTAAGACTTTTTTCATGATGACAACACCTAAAAACTGCAAATTTCAAAAAGTAAACTTGGCCATAAATGGCAAGAAAATAGTAAGAGCTACAAAAAATAAATATCTAGGCAAAATACTAGGTGAACAATTTAAATGTAATTATCATGTTGAAGAGCTTAGCAAAAAATCGTCAACAATCTGTGGTGTCTTGTACAAAATTTGACATATTACCTAAAAAATTATTGATGATGTTATACTATCGCCTAGTTTATAGTGCTTTACAATATGGAATATCGGCTTGGGGATCTGAATCAAATACTGTTTTAAAACCATTAAATATAATTCACAATAAAACAATAAGACTAATTACCTATAGTAACAAGCATTCCAAACTAACCACACTTTATAGCGCAAAAGGTATTCTAAATATATGTCAAATCCATCAATTACAGACTGGCAAATTCATGCACAACTATTAAATAAATCTACTTCCCAAAATATTTAATGACTATTTTAGCAAAGTACAAACAGTATACAAATACAATACTAGATCATCACAGGACAACTTCTTCTTGCCTCGAAACAAAACAGTAAAAGGTAAAAAAGTTAACATTTCGAGGACCTAATTTTTGGAATAAACCACCAAACAATATAAAAAAATTAAGCTTCACAAATATTTTTCATATCAATTGAGAAGTGGTCTTGTGCTAGGGAAGTGCTGTTTTGCATCATATTATTGTTAAGTTTTGATTTGGCTAAAAAAAAATTTTATTCTGCTGTTAGTGTGTCTCTGTTTTTATTTTATAGTATTATTTCAATTAATTGAGTTTCAGTTTTCTATCCATTTTAATTGTTTTTCTTTTGAAATAGAATCTGGACAACTGACCTAGATGAATGTGAGGTCTTTTTGCTGCCCCACACCAATCAAATATGTTAATATATAGTAAGTATATAGTATATAATGTATTTAATAATACTTTTTAGTTTACTTCAAATAGCGGAAATAAACCTCTCTCTGACCAGGTGTCCTTGTGTAACGTATGAAAAATGCCCTTAGCTTAAAAGCAGGCTAAAGTTTAGGTTCTGGTTGACAACATAAGAACGTTTTTTAGAAATACAGTAAAACACCGAAGGCATGACTTAAGTTACAACAACCACGTCTTGATTGTTTAATTTTGACCAAAACGATTAAATCCCATGTTACTTCAACATCATTTTTATTTGATTGTTCAGAGTTCTAGGGAGAGTAAGTATTTCTAGACCATCACTTGGGCCTGCTTTTAGTGAGCACGCTACGACAGAGATCTGTCTAAAAAATGTTTTCATTTTACCAAAAACAAAACCCTACATTCAAAGGTATATCACATAATTTCTGTTTAACTTGCTTAAACGTTGAAACATAGTAACCTTTAGACGCCCAGTCTGCAGAGTTGGACAAGTCATAAGATTCATTGGCGCACTTCTGGTGCATTAATGTGCACACAGTTTTTATTCATTTTTACATGATTTATTGCAAGTTTTATTGCAGTCAGGCTGTACAGACTGACAGAAGCATGGAAAACTTGAACCTGACAGCCTGACAGTGAAGGTAAATTGTCATATTTAATTCATATTTATAACAATGTCAAACGCCCTTTGATCTTTTGTTAAGCTATTGATCTCAGCGTAATATCTTGACGCTGACCTCACGTCCTTGCCAAGCATCACGACATGATGAGTGATGGCCTCACACACACCTTCTCCTTAATAATCAGTCAACTCAGGATGTATTACTTGTGTAATATGTCAAGCAGGGGCGGATTTAGAAAATTTTCAAGGGGAGTTTCCAGTTTGTGTCAAGTATTGAATATGGGGATTATAATATAATATGTGAATACAATACCACATGCAAAATTGCAAGGGTTGTCAGTAAACAGGAGTAATGCGTTTCGTTTGCTACGTTGATGCTTTCGCAGAAAGAATGGAATGCGTTTTTCTTGGACAATTGATGATGCGACAATTCTTGGATACGTTATTCAAAAAGTGATTGTTACATCATGATTTAAAACATTGCTTCAGTGCATACAGAGCCATTGATTGAAGGGCAAAGCTTTATTTGTATTGCGACACAAGCTTTGATATAATGTGTTAAACAATAACCAGGAAATTAGACAACGCTAGGGAACGAATAAAAAAAATCTGTTTTGCAGAAAATAAAATGTAGGGAATAAGGAAGTGATTTAAACAGTTTTTGCATATCTGTGTTAGTCATTTTTAGCTTAGCCACTTGGGCAACATGTGTAACCATGACGCAAACTCTGTATGTTGTCGCTCCCAGTTATAAAGGCAATTAAAACATTCCTCATAAAAGTAAAATAATACACTCCAGATGTATCTAATCTTTTTTCATAGCAGATGGACAATGGTCAAAACTGTTAACGAAAACTTCTTCATTGCTTAGTTTTAATTGCTACTTTTATCATAGAAACATTTCAGATAAATTGTTGAGTTAACCTTTCATTTAAATTTCACAATGGTTGCTTTCATTACAATTTACATGACAAAATTATTCAAGTTCAGTTTACCCCATTTTTCCCTACATATTTACCATCATTCATAGCTGTTCTGCCTGTCTAGAGATCATTTCTTTCTAGCCGTCAATATAAAGATTTTTAAGAAAGGCTGCCACTATTTCACTGGAAAAAATCGTGTGTACAAAGCTCTTTTTCATGGATGGATGCTCCTTTTCATGATGGATAGGTTCACTTGGACAGTAAAATTGAATTGAAAATTTTTTAAAACTGGGCATTTAGTTAGGTGATTCTGCGGTAATTTCAAAGATATTTTACAAAACTTGCTGCAAATAAAGCATTAACTTTCACATTAATCCTTTATAGGCAAATGGTTTTGTCTTACGTCATTATGAACGTTGTCACATCGTAATCATGTAAAACAAAAACAACACACAATGACTAAGAAAGCATGCAAGCGCTAAAAAAATAAGGTTGTTGAAAAATGACAAATGGCTATCACACATATGGTGAAGCAGGGGTGCTCAAAATAATATTTATATTTATTCCACTTTTTCTTTTCTCGAAATAAATTATTTCCATTGAAGCTTTTATTGAAATAAATAATTTACATCGAAGCTTTCAAAGAATAAATAATTTGTTCAGTGTTTGACAATAAATTATTCTTCACTAAACAAATTCTTTTCTACAACGTGATTTATTCATCGTTGTCATTACCAACTACATTCATTATCTTGTTGACCTCACTGACTCCCCACAGTTGTTTGTTTGCATGTAGAAACAATTGCGACTCAAAGTTAGAAGGAACTTAGTTAACTTAATACCGTAACTTAAGTAAAATGAATTATTTTGAAGCTAGCCGAATAAATAATTCTGAAAGAAAAGAATGAAAAATAAATAATTCTGATCGAGAAAACAGAAAAATAAATTATTCTTGAGGAATT
Source organism: Clavelina lepadiformis (assembly GCF_947623445.1). Taxonomy (NCBI): domain Eukaryota; kingdom Metazoa; phylum Chordata; class Ascidiacea; order Aplousobranchia; family Clavelinidae; genus Clavelina; species Clavelina lepadiformis. The sequence continues at coordinate 10,192,968 of NC_135243.1, forward strand.
ATTTAAATATATTTAAATAAAATATATTTTTGAGCAGGTCTGATGGTGAAGCAAACTTAATTGGGAGTTAATGAACGAGTTTGCTTTGGCCATGTCAGATCGGCTATGGTGCAACATTAGTTTTGCAAGCAGCTTGAGAAGCAGGCACTACAATGACAACATATTTAATATTTAGAAATAATCTTAATTTTAAATAATATTTTAAGATGTTGAAATATTAAATATATTAATGTACTTATGCACTGCGACTTAAAGACCTAAATGGGAAGAAGTTACAAGATAATACAAAAAATTATGTAAAAATGTGTCAATACAGCACTCGATCCAGATTTGGGAATGCAAAAGCAATGGAGACCGATCATAAGTACCTTTCTAAAGATTTGGCTTAAGTGTTAATACACAAAGTATTAAACTGAGCCCTTCCCATAAAGATTCCTTTGTCAAACACAGGGGAAGAGGAGAAGATGCCTCTTGTCTCGTGGCTACACTTCTGCTTGTAGTCTAACTCTCGGGGTTTATTTATTCTCAGAAAGCAACTAGTTATTTATTGCTTCTTTGCTGAGCTATGCTGAAAGTTTTACTGAAATATATTAACGTATTAAATGCGCTTTTACCATAACGTGTCCATACAGTAACTCAGAGTTAATTTAAAACATCAACATGTTATTACTGCAACAAAACATTGTTTTGCCTGTATGTTTGAAATCAAAAAACGAACATAAATTATTATTATTATTAAACCACTGTAGAATCACCTAAATGTGCGGTTTCAAAAAACTTTCAATCCAATTTTACAGTCCAGACGGTTTAAGCGAACCTGTGTATTTTGGAGGCACCCTCTTTTCAAATTTTTTTTGGAAATCTAACGTTAATGTTGGTAACGTAACGTACAGATAACATTAACACAAATCTTCCTTTCATTCTAAATCTACTTGAACCAATTAAACCCTAAACGATTAAAACCAAGTTTTTGCATATCAGTTCTCCTAGCCTAACCGCCCATCTTTAACTAGGCTGCTTGACCTACTTTTGGTGAAATGGTTTCTCTCTTGAAGAAATTCGATTGCATTTTTAATATCCAGGGTAGGTTTGTAAAGGTGTAATTCAGTCCTTGCTGGTGAGAAGGACACCCCTTAGGTGATCAACATTTATAAATTTGCCGATTACACAACCCAAATGCATTGGTGTCCAACCTCCTTTTAGCCTACTTTTGCACTGGCGTATAGCCTAGGCCTATCACCATCAGTTGCTCCTGGACAACACTAATTTACATCACCGTCAGGGCAACACTAATTTACACAAGGAGGAAACTAAGGAACCCGACACTAATTTACGGAAAGCAAGAAATTACAGATTGTTTTTTTAATGTTTGTAGTAATTGAAATCGCATATATACTTGGTATTTCCTCGTTATATACCAACACATTTGCTTTTGTAAGTAGTGCATCATGAACACTTTTGACCTTAGTTGGCATCCAATATCGCTACGCTAGGGGTCATTTATCACAAATATGAGTTCCATTGTAGTATTACTTGTATGAAGTATTACACTATGACAAATAAGCGTTGCTGTATTACACAACAAACATATTCGCCATAAAGATCGCGTACACTGGCGGTTATTGTTACAATATGAACGAGGACGATTGATATAGTTGATAACTTGTTTTGCTTCCGATTCGATGGTATGAGTTCCCATTCCTTAAACGGCGAGATTATATTGTTAGTTGCTAAATTCTGTTTATACATATTACTAAATGATAAAGTACCCATTTTATTTATTGCCAGACACAAAGGCTTTCATCCTCAGGCAAAGCTTACTGAATGTTACATTGCGTTTGATAACAAGCAAAAGAGTAAAAGGTAAAGGAAAGATTGTAAACATTACAACAGTATATATATGGCACACCAGTTTAAGCGAGGTGATTTATCTGAACGTCTTTAAGGAAAATTTAAGTTTGGTCAACAAATGAATTGCAAAATCTCAAAATAAAATTTCAGCATTTCGAAAACAACCCGTGACTTGTGACGTACCCGTCACATAGCCTCCCTTCTCAAAGAGAAGCTTGCGTGAAAATAAAATTGAAAGGCAAGCTGATTTCGACAATATTGTTTCTGTGATTATAATATTCATCATAGCCATGAAAACAAGAATTTAGCACAGTACAATGACAGAGCTCGACGAATATAACAAATATCGATACACCACTTCACTTGATATACAAAACAGGAGACATAAGCTTACAGAAGTGTCGCATTCCCTGGCGTGTCGAAGGTTAAAAATATGAGCGATCACGTCTGCGTGTGTCTTTCCGGCTTCCGCCGCTGTAGCAAGCCTTGTTCGTGGTACTAAGATGCAGTTTGTTGCGATGTCCAATGGACTTCGTTTCTTGATGCGTAAAAAATATACACAATAGTTTGCTCATGCTCTTGGAGATGTATAACACGTTGGTTAGGCGATTAAAACTTCATCACATCAACCAGGTATTAATGTCATTAGTTCTGTTGTTTTCAAATTTGCCTTGTTGCTTATATTGGAGATAGAATTTCCTGAAAGCTTCCTGGTTGACTAGCGTTCGTAGTTGGCTGATCTTGCTGTTGAAACTTGGTCATGAAAACTTTATAAATAGTTGGAAACATTTCTTGCTCAATATGCAACTAACTCAGCAATTCCGAACTTATCAGGGTAGCAATTTATGACAAATAAAAGCAACAACGGTTGAAAATTGATATCTTGTTTTTCTTCTGCTTCGATGATATGAGTTCTCATTCCTCAAACGGCGTGATTATGCTGCTAGTTGCTTAATTCTGTCTATACATATTACTAAATGATAAAGTTCCTATTTTTATTTATTATAAGACACAAAGGCTTTCACATTCGGGCAAAGCTTACTAAATGTTACATTGCGCTTGGTAACAAGTAGGCCTAAAAGAGTAAAAGGTAAAGGAAATATTGTAAACATTACAACAGTAGATATATATGGCACACCAGTTTAAGCAAGATGATTTAACTGAAAGTCTTTAAGGAGAATTTAAGTTTGGTCAACAACTGAATTGCAAAATCCCAAAATAAAATTTCAGCATTTCGAAAACAACCCATGACTCGTGAGGTAACCGTCAAAACATAACAAATATCTTCGCCATAAAAACCGACTTCTCTGTTGGTTATTGTTACAATATGAACGAGGTACAATTGATGGTTGATAACTTGTTTTAGGCTATTTCTGACGCGATGGTATGCGTTCCCATTCCTCCAACGGCGTGACTATGCTGTTAGTTGCTTAATTCTGTCTATACATATTACTAAATGATAAAGTCCCCATTTTATTTATTCCCAGACACAAAGACTTTCACCTTCAGGCAAAACTTACTGAATGTTACATTGCGCAGTAGTAACAAAGAGTAAAAAGGTAAAGGAAAGATTGCAAACATTACAACAGTATACTGTATATAAACTTATAAAGCACACCATTTCAAGCAAGGTAATTTATCTGACGTCATTAAGGAGAATTTAAGTTTGGTCAACAATTGAATAGCAAGATCCCAACAAAATTTAAGCATTTACAAAACAACCCATGACTCGTCACGTAACGGTCACTATATTTCCTCATGGATTTTAAATAATTTAAGCTCAATTACTCGTTACATACAACTTCCATTTTGACGGTGACACAACGTTTACTATCAGCGTAAATCTCCAAGGCTGGAACCTATGGTTTGATGTCCAAGAGCGGTAGTGAGTATCTCAGTACTGAAATCAGCATCTTACCAACTACCTTGTAGACTGTAGAGTGTGCCAATCAGCTTCGTGAGTAGTGAGAACTTCATAATTAAGATCGTCCTGTTGCGTGTCAAAGGGCTTGGATTAGTCTCGGCCCATCCCTACTTCCAAAAATATAGTATATCCTAAACTTCGCACGATCATAGGCTAATCAATAGTTTGTTACAATTGCCGACAGAACAAACAGCGTAATGTCGTGGCGCTACATTGTTTTCTTAATCTCTAATAGACAGACTAAAGTACTATGGCCAAGGTTAGCCTAATGTTGGTGTGTTGTTCGGTTGCTGACTCCTGACTCAGAAGGCTGCTGCTAGCTTCAGTTGTATGCTAGCTTCGCTCATCTATTGAAAGAAAAAACACGACCTTCTTACTTCAATGCTTTAATCGAACTGGCGTCTTATGCGCAAGCAGTGCAGAAAAGAATGGGATGGGAAAACGGACGCGCAGTATGGAAATTACCACTTGCGGGGAATATTCCGAGGGCGCCAACCAGCGACCAATGAAGAAGCATCCAACGGCCGCTACAGTACAACCAGACCAATGTATGACCAGGCTGGCATCATAAGGAAACGTCTGTTTTATCAACTGCCTGTTCCCGAATATGGAAAAGCTACTCAGTATATGGTTACGCAATTGGTATTTTCCATCTTTAGTAACTGTTGAGTTATCGTGCTAGTTTTAGTCATTCAAAGACTTTCCTCTGTTGGAGGATAAACACAATACCAAGACTCATTTTTACAGCACTGGGCAAATGAAAGGCTTTCTTGGTTTGGTATAACCGTATATATATAACCATACGGTAAAGCAAACTTGTATTTGTAGGCTATTTGCTTCTGGTGCGAACTAACATCAATTAGAACTGCCATCGACAACTGTGACGCTGAATAGTCAGATAGTGATCAGACAAAGAGCCTTTTCTATCAAAGTGTCAATGGCTTCAGACGTAGGAAACAACCAAGGTATATTCTGATTGATTTTGATTTCTGCACAATGTTAACCAAGTAATTTTTTTCGGACTTTTGTCAAGTCCAGGGGCGGATACAGCCGGGGTACTGAAATGTTGCAACACCACCCTCAACAGTTAAAATAGTTTTTGCACGCCCTGTTTAAAAGTTTATTTTGTTGGTTAAAAACAAACATTGCTTCGTTCCAGCATTAGCATGCAGCACAACACATTTTCTAAAAACTTTTATGACAAGAGGCAAGCGTGTTTCATCTTTCCGAGTTTTTCATGTTTCTCCTTACCATTTGCATAATGTTTTTTTCTTGCGTGTCTTTGAAATAATTGCATCTGGTTTGACCACAGTCCTGAGGCAATTGAAACCGCATTGGCACTATCAAGAAGGCCTGATGGTAATGCAGTTAAAATTGTCCCACACATGAGTGTCAGTGGCACCTGTTGGCTTCTAGACATTTTGCTTTAGAAAATACTATTCAGGAAAAATGATATAAACACAATGCCTAGCGGCACCGGAAGGCTATACAATGTTTGTGACATGGACATGTCATCTCATACTTTTATCAGACTTTGGCGACAACACTGTGCTAAATTACTGTGTCATTACAAGCGAAGTAAAATATACAAAATAGAACAGGTTACAATAGGTCCCTTTTTCCCATATGGTCATATGAGTTTGTGTAGAACTCTTATGTACTGCATGACTGGAGAACGTCAACGTTGCCACTGTTTGTGGTGCAGGTTTCGCGTCAGGTTGTTGCTTTGTACCACTTGCAGGACTTTCTGCATTTCCTAGCAATTCTTTCAAATTTCCTTTTCAATTTTCTATTTCTATTTCAATAACTCAGCAATTTCCTTTCCAATTTTCTAAACATTTGATGGCAATATTATAATGTGTGGTAATAGTATGTGAAGTCATGCTAATTTATATGTTCCTTCATTCCTTTGTCCTCTTGGCTGCACAAAGAATTTTCAAGGCAATTTGATTGTAGACATTTGACTATGACGTTGTTTGCGTATCTTGCAGCATCCCTGATTGGCACATCATTTATTGTGCTACACTTTCTGTTCTAAGCAAATACAGCGTTGTGATAAACCTTCGACCTGCACCTGCAGCTTTGATATATGTCACTGCAAAACTTAAACAGCTGAAGACCTGGGACAGGTGACGTTCAGGATTGATGAGAGCATTGCTGTGCTTTTCTTGCTGGCACAATCAAAAAGTGGCAGGTAATTCATGCTGACTTGATTGATTAGGTTTGCGGGTGTCATCAATGTAATGTATCTGTCAAGGTCAATATGTGAGAAGCCACCGTTAATAGAGCTTGGTTAGGCTGAAGTTATCTGACTTTTCAGAAGAGGCTGTTTCCTAGTATCACAGGTTGATCAACTCCAACCGTCGTTTATTTGGCGATGCAAGACTGTTCTGTACCAACTTTTTTTTCAAGAACCCACGAACAGGAAACGCACATACTGTAAACGCGATACTGATTACTGTAACATACTGGAAATTGGTTAGAAGAAAAAGGTGGCACTTTACAACACAGTGCCAGGTGGTGGATTCTTGGGCATAAGTTTTTTTCATTTGTTTTTCTCAACTGAAAACTTCACTTGTGGTCATCTCTTTGTTTGCACTAATCATTACCAATGAAAAGAGGCTAGACATGTCTATATAGAGCCTGTTGTTCTGCTATAACAGCTGTTTTAATTGTACTAATAAACGTAAGTTTTGTGATTTGTGATCTTCTATTCTATTTGTGATATCATACTGCACAAAACCCACAAGAAATATCGCTTGCTCTGCTCAAAACTAGGTTTCACGTTACGTCAATAAAGATATGACATGCAATAAACATTTTGCAAATACTTGCTGTAAAATAAGACCGACTGCTGTAACAAAATTATAGACTCACTCGAGCCGAACAAAGTCAGTTTTTTAAAAATAGTTGACCCAAGATAAAATAAAAACTTATTTCTAATTAAGTTGATTATTATTGTTGTGTAAGTTGACCGTACTTGTATTTATGGATATAAAACTAAAGGATGTTTTATTTTAAAACTGTACAAAATAGATTAGAAAATATGATCATTCATTTCACAGCAAATTCTTCTTTGTTTCTCTTCCAGTCTACCATATATGTTGAGTATCAGGTAGAAATGATGATTTGATCGATGCGACACACCAACAACCGAAATATTTGCGCAGTTAGAGTGAAAGTAGAGAATACTGAAATTTTGTGTGTGAAAGTTGACAAATTTGAAATAGATTTGAACATGTTCCAATGGCACATGTGATTTGATTAAAGAAAAAAATACACGATAGTAGAGTGAAAATACAACAATAAAAGCTTTTTTGACATGCTTATTTGTACCAGATGTATAAGTCAATGTGTGTACTTTAAAAGCTGATGGCCTGCATTTAAGTGCAGCAGTTTAAGTGTCTAGGAGTATTTAACTTAAAGAGTTGCTTTCCACACTGTTTCGCTTTCGTAATGTATTTTGATTAACTCCTGGTTTACTTTTATTACTGACTGTTCTTTTTTCCAGATTTTTGTCAAGATTTTGCAAAATGTGCTAGATCTAAAAGAAGAAATGCATTAGTTCCAGAACTTCAAAAAAATTTATTTGATGACGATATTTCAGCTAACTTACCTGCAGACATAAGGAAGCTTTCTGTTAAAGGTTATTTGTACATTACTTGCAATTTTTTTAGTACTGGCACTGTGGCCTAGCCATTTAAGACTTGCAAGCACTTTTGTGCATGCTTAGGCCTTGGCTCCACCAAGAGACATTCCGATAATATTCCGTCTTTTTGTTGAGAATAGTTTTGGTGAAGTTGAAAATGGCAAATTTTTTCTTAAAATTTGAGAAAATGTATCAAAAAAAAGAAGGTAATTGATAAAGAAAATTCTCAAAATTGCGCTGGAATATTTGAGAAAATAGAATTTGGAATTTCTTGATGGAGCCGTGCGAGGAAAAGTAAACTGAATAAAATTCTACAATTGGGCTTTGTGTCAAACTACAAAGTTATAATAGGAAACAATAGCATCACTAATTATTCAATGTTGTTTGATCAAATTTGAAATATTGCATTCAGGACTTTCAAGTTAAAACTGTGAAAGTTATGTTCGTGTTAGACGAAAAGCTAGCTTTCAAAGTGCGAAATATCCCTGCCTTTATGACAGGTCACTGGCTTGATTGCTTCAAGGAAATCCAGTCGAAAATAAGTGCATGAATTCTTCAAACACTTTTCTTCACTGCTACTACTCGAATCGCTTTACTGAATCAATAGCTGTGGCTTGCGTCAAGTTCTGCAGTATGATTACCCTGTAAGTTAAACAGAAATGTCACGAAGGGATTGCTAACAGAATTATTTGCTGGCTTTGAATTGTCTGGAATATTATATTCAGGACAAGCATTAAAGTAGGGGATTCCAACTTTTTGTATTTCATGTATGCCGAAAAAGCTTGTGATGCGTTTTCGCACCCCTAGCTTTTTAAGTAGTACTGTATTTAGGATCTTGTGTTGATGGGGAGACAAAAGTTTTACAAGCTGAGACTGAAAAAAAAGCGCGAAAATTTTGTTTTTTCACACACCAAAAATTGCTTTAAAACGCCCTCGAAATGAAATGAATACTCATATTTATATGGCCAGTAGCGCCAAATAATTGCTCTTCCCCAGGTGTTGCACCCCCTTAAAAGTTGTCTCGCATTCCTAGTTGGGGACCCCTGCATTAAAGTATGCTCCACCAAAATAAAAAATGAAAACATAAGCAAATCTGTCATTTCCTGCTGCAGTTAACTTTGAGAAATTCCTGGCGGAGCCACTTTTGCTTTAAATTAGTTCCACTCATTGAGTTCTTTCTCACCGATTGTTTGATGCCAAATGAGTTCCACAAAATGGAGGAGCATTTGATCAATTCGCGATATAGACGAGGCCTTAGTGACAGAAGCAGGGCGACCAATCATTCTCTTAGCTATTGTTGGATTGGGTAAAATGCAAAATGTTATGACTATGATTTATAAATAAATCATTTCAGGTTGCTTTGGTAATGTATTTCTCTTTTCACCTGCTTAGTGTCAATGGAGAGAGTGATAAATTGCTCTTCTGTCAAAACTTTTCATGTCCAGACCTTCTTGTTATAATTATTCGAACCATATTCAAATATTAGTTTTTAAAGTGGTGTTTGTTGAAGTTTTGCTTGTGTATAATGGTTTACGAGCTAAGGATGCTGCCTTATGTAATACACTCCGTTAATGTATTGCAGTTGTTGAGTGAACACATGTTCTCTGAGGCCAGGCTTGGTGAAAAAATAATTGTTTCCTTTTATGTTTCAGTTTACAGCAGTGTATATTGTAACCAAACTTTCTCTTAACCAGGAACTGCCCACTTAACGGCTAGTCAATTAGCCAGGTTTGCATTAACATCTTTTAATGGCATTTTCTTCAATAAAAACAATGATCTTCTCGCCATCAAACCCCAACGTAGACTGACTTTACACTCCTCAGCCCCACACAGACGAGCGCAACATTACAACAAAACAACTTCCACGCCGCGAAGGAATCTGTGCGGGACGCTAATTACAGTAATAATTGGGCCCTCGGGGTAACGTCACAAGAGATAGAATAAAAACATGTGGACCCATGAACAAGTAAAACACAGCAGCACGTGAACATGCACAAAGAGACAATACAACGCGGATAAATCGATGTATAAAACGTGACGGTGACAATGCGAACAACGTGATGATGCGAATAAAAACGAATAAAACGTGACGGATATAAAAACGGCGTGTAAAAATACTTCTCGTGACATATATAACCCTGATTTTGTGGCGAGCTAAAGCTATCGTCCTTTTTGGTCACAGCTTAGATAATTGTTTTGGTAGCATAAGTATTGCAATAGGTAATATCCAATTTTTTTAACAATTGTTATGAACCCAGTGTTTTCTGTGTTAGGTATATCGGTATAGCTTTGATCTGTTTGTTTTGATAAAAGCTTACCTTGCATTTTTTCCATTTAAAACGAAACAGTAGTTGTTGGGCTGCAGCTATTGAAATAGCTAGCAGATTTGTTTTGACCAAAAAGTTATTAATCTATTATATGAGGGGTGTTCAACCCGTGGCCCGCAGGAAGGTTCTGAGTTATATATTTTTCGAAATGACTTATATTATCAACTGAATCGTCTACATAATTTATGGCGAACTTTTATTCCGAGAAATTGGCATTTATTGTTTGCTTTCTTTGTAAATTGCTCGATACTATAGAGCAGGGGTGGCCAGACCTGCTTCATGCTCGAGCCGCATATAACAAATTCCAGTTTTAAAAGAGCCACATCACAAAACAATAAAAAACACGAATTTATTCACTTACAACGAAGTGTAGCTATTGATAAACATTAGTGCTGCGTGGTGATACTATGAGTCTCCACCTGGGCTTCACCAACTCTTTTTACAATTATTAGTATAACCGTAACCAAGACTTAAAACTAGGTCATCTCTGACGTACAGCTTCAATTTGACAGTTTACTTAACTACAGTGTACAAGTTAGCACACTTCTGTACAATAATGTACTTTTTGGAGTGTAATTTGATTATTACTAACAATGAGTCCATTGTTACTACGTGTGACAGAACGCATTGTTTCATAATCTGATCAAACAACTCGTCTAGACCGGGAAAATGCATGTCTAATTCAACAATGCTAATTCATTAAAGAGCCGCAATCAAAGGCTCAAAGAGCCGCAGTTTGGCCACCCCTGCTATAGAGCAATAGATAGTAGCGATAATAGATAATATACTATAGTCTCTAGTGCAGGGGTACACAACTGTTCAAGGTAATTTTATTGCATCACAATTTATTTTTAAGATTAGAATTTTAGTATGAGGGTCTTAATTAGAAATTAGCAGTAAACACTCAAGTGGCCCGCGCAATTATTCGTAAATCGCATGTGGCCCTTTCGCCAAAAAGGTTGGACTCCCCTGTATTATATGGTTGCCTTTCTGACCTAATTTGTACTTTTTCAGATGTATCAACAAAGACGAAAGCTGAAGATTTCCAAATGAAAAAATCTGAGCCTTCTTGAGATTGCTTATTTGTGACTAATAGCTGTTAACCGTCTTCGCTATACCTGTAGTTCATTAATAATAATTTCATCTAGTTCACCAATAATTCATTATTTTTTAGCATTTGTTTTCTGTGTTGAATATTTACATTTCTATGTATATGCTGTGATTACAAATTTCTTCATACATAATCTGCTTAAAATCAAGATGCAACTTGTCATAATTGTGTACTGCCATTGTGAAGCTGAAGTTTTAAAGCTGAAAATTCACTGTTGTTTTAGATACTGTTTTGTAATGCTTAGTGGTCTTTTGACAGTTTATCATTGTTTCGTTACACCAATAAGTTTCTTTAGAGATGTTGCACATAATTTATTTGGTACTGTGTTTGTTAAATTTTTTTTTCCTTTTTAATCATATATAAGTATTGCTATTGTTAAAATCGTCACAGTGTGCAGCTTGAATGATAACAAATATTTGCAACAGACGTGGTGATTACCACACACGTTATGGAAGTGTTCTATCAGTTAAGTTGTTGTTGTTGTTGTTAAAACCAAGTTGTGTTTGCTTGTACTGTAGTAGCTATTATAGTGTTAAACATGGGTTATTGAGCTCCGTGCTGCTTTTTGTATTTATTTAATTAAACCGAAGACATATAGCATATGTTTATTGCTAAAAATGTAATTGCTTGATTTTATTGCATCTGCTTCATTTATTCGCGATAAGTGCATCACGCTTCTCTGCAACGTGCTAAAAACGACGGATGGCGTGAAATTATGTTTCATGAAATTCACAAAATTTTTGTTGAATCAGTTAGGAGAGTGAGAAATTTGAACATCGCATATTGCAATGACGCTTTTCCCTATAAAATTCTCTTGGCAAGAGGAACGGATTCCAAGCCAAATTAAACGTTTTATGTTCATGGTATGGTATCAGTAGGTGCTATTTCGTGTCTACGATAAAAGTGACGTCAGAATTAACCCCAAGATTTTATTGTGCGAGCGTAAAGCCTGGTTTTCAAATTTTGGTTCACGATTTTCCCTACCAGAGTATAACGTCGAACTTAAATGATTTCATGACCCTGTTTTGCAACTTTAGATAACCGGTTGGCGATTGCATAAGGCATTTTGTATGAAGAAAAAATATCTTCATTTAACAACCAATCAGCAAGATGTAAAACAAGGAGCGGAAATGTTTACTTTTTCTCATTGAATAACAGCAAAATGTTGCAATCTAATCACATTTCATTATACACCGTTTCTTGTGTGCAATTCATAGTTAGTGTATCCACTTAAACATTTATTTGCTGTTTCATGCTCGCTCACCTGTACTTAAATATCGTGTACAAACTTCAGCTTTAAAGCGCCTGTGTCCAGAGTTTACCAGAAACAGTGTGCGGCACTGTCTTTTGAGTATTAACCGGTTTTGCGCAGAATGTTTTACGAAATATATGTGGACTTTATATTGGTATGTCCATGGGTCGGTAAAAAGAATTATTGAGTTGACCCTTTTTTCACTAGGTGTGGCTTCTCCTGCACACAGTCACAGCAAAACGTGGCGTACAGTTGCATTGTTTGCTGTAGAAACTTGACATTTGGTGACTTTTCCTAAAAAATGTTAGCTATCTGTCCATGTGTGTTTTATAAAGTTGGATTTTGTATTTTTTGAGATTTTCCTCCCTCTCCGGATTAAAGCGTATTACTCATTTACGCACCAATAACTCGACTAACTATTTCTCTTGTGTTCTCTTCTCGCGGTCAGCTGGTTTTCTGCACTGCGGGTGCGCGGCGTAACAAGAAAAATTTCTAGAAATGTATCACTTGTAGAAATACTTAATTTACTCTAAATGCACTTTCTTTAGTTTTACAATTATGATGTATACAGGAAGTTAGATGTATTTGCTACTAGCCTGTAAAAATCCGATCAGTTTACGACGTGTAGTTTTCGAGTAATTAACGATTGAAAATTTTTGGGCAGTGTCGGCCACACCTAGTTAAAATAATAATGTTGCGGGCCCGGTTTGGATAGGGTTAAACGACGTTTTGATGGAAAGCATTTGGCTTGGAAACAAAGGACAGACGTTATCAGCAATTTCTTTTGCTTCAAGCTCAATATCCAAATGAGAAGCACTTATAGAAAACTTGATATGTCGTCACCACTAATTTCATTTCTTTGAAGCAGTGGTCGGCAAACGTTTGCTACGATGGCCCCAAATTTTCACTTCGTTAGTAAATGAAGGCCAAGCATCAAATGTAAATTTACTTAATGCAGTAAATATTACTAGCTAACTAATAATTTCGATGTGCTTTTCTATTTTTGGCAGCAGGCATTATTTGTTGAAACTTTCAGGATAACTTTAATGAACTTTTAATCTATTTACGTGCTTTCCACAGGTTTTAGCAATATACGGTAACGTGCAATTAACTCGCATCACATATGTTAAGTCGTATTGCAGCATTGAAACTAAAACAAGCATTGGTTTGTTTGAACGTGGGTTGAAATCCCACTAGCTGACTATAGCAGTTAGTTCTCACTACTTTAGATTTAGAAAATTAGTTATGAGATATGAAATTTAGAATCAGCTTTCCAATTTGTTGGATATTATCGTTTCATCGTTATTGATGACATAAGTCATATAGCTTGAACCTCTGTGTATAACTTTTCGCCGACTAAAGTGTGACAAGGTTGTCCAAACTTTTTTCACTGAGGGCCATGAGCTAAAAAAATAACCAGTGTCTGGGCAACTCATTATGTGTGAAGATCACTGCTTTGCCTACAACGCAATAAATACCGTAAGAACAAGAACAAAGGTATTTTCTTTTTGAAAATGTTAAATAATTATAATAGGCTGAGAAAAATATCGTCCAAAGTAATAAAAACTCACACAACTCTAGCGACTCGCTTGCCCTTACTTTTGGGTAACTAGGTCTGCATTCTCAAATCTCAATATGACGTAAGAATTAACGCTATGTGAGTTGGAGGTTACTGGTTGTGTTTTCCAGATGTTTGCCGTTATTAGTATAGTTAACCTTTATTTAAGATGGAAAAAATCATCAAGAAGTGGATTGCTAGCTAAATCCAAGTTAACCAGGTTAATAGAATAAAAACACTGAAACTATCACTCAGCCCTTATTCTTTTATTTCTTTCACTTTCTGCAAAACGAAAGAATGACAACAATATATGATTTTTTCAAAGCGATGGACCCTTTTACCCTTGCTTTTACTTTCATCCAAAATATCTGGCTGTGGCGGGAAACGAATTAAGTATTTTTTCCTCCATCAATCATTTTGTTTTTCATCATCAGCGCGGTAGAAGTTAGGGCTCAATGTATAATAATGAACTGTGTTACGACCAGGATTAACAATTTTTGCAACGCTGCTGCCTGGCACTACTTCACTGAAAAAAATTGTGTTTTGGACGCTATTTTTCACAGTTCATTTGTTAAGCTAAACTAAATTTTATGATATAGGCCACCGGTATAAAGGGTACGGTCAGACGGTAGACTAGTTGATAAACCAGGAATTTCTCTAATACCGCGTATGTAAAGTTGGGCTAAGTTATCACGGTACGCAGTTTTTTAGAAGATAGGCCGATTTGTTCAGGCAAGTAAATCTGATGTAACGACATAGCCTAAGACCTCTATCGTACCTGACGAACTATATAGCTTAGTGTATGGAAAGTCAGAGAGTGTGGCATTGGCTGACTGGAAAGTACGGCAGTTGTCATTGAAATCGGACCCGGACCCGGACTGCAGAGAATAGATGTATGAGCGATTCCAGCAAAATATTACGTGCGCACTGAAATGAAAAGGTTGTATGTCGTACCTTAACCTGTAAGGGCGACCACTTCAATTACAAAGTTTGTCTGTTGAATAGTTTATTGTCCTCGAAGTAAATGAGTCTCAAGGTCGTTGTCTGCTTTTCTTAATCTTAGAATTGATTGTACACCTCGACAACTATACATTCTGATTATATTGAAGCTTCTTTGAACGAATAAATCAAGATAAAACATTGTGACAGCAACAGCATAAAGACATGTTGCGGCGTTGAACGTAATAGCAAAAAAAGACTGATAACTCTTAAAGCACACACAGTAAGCACGAAGCAATCGATTACGTCACGCAGTGTTATGCTTCACTGATTCGATAGATGAGAATTCTATGTCTTACACAATTTTATATTACATTAATTCATAATATTATCACAGCACCATACAACCAAAAACGACAAGTGTGGTGTACAAAAATGCTTGGACAAACTTAGGTTGCACACTTGCAGTGATATTCGTTCAGGTCATATTTGGGATTTAGTGCAAAAGTGCACAACCAAATGATGTCACAGTTTGGGTATCCTGCATCCATCGTTTTTGTGCTGAACATCAAAATTTAGTAAGCTAGAAAATCAGATTTTTCTTGGAGACGGGTGAGTTCGACACGATTGAACTTAAAAAGTATTGTATGTAGCCTAGAAACCTGAAATTTGGTGTAGAGTTAAAAAAGAATCTTGCTAACTACCTGCAAAAACTTAATGAAATTTGACCAAAAAATAATGATAAAATTGCGATTTTTTGGTAAAATTCGTACACTAGGTACTTTCGTAGACCGACTTCACCAATTCAATCGACCAAGGCTATACCGGTTGCTATCTGTAGGCTGGATAAATTTTCATCCATTCTAATTTAAATTCAGCCAATCGTTGCGGCTAAATGGATGAAACCAGCTTTGCTTATTTGTCACGCTTCAATGATTTTAAATATTTTTCACACGATTCGATTTGTAGCGGTCAGCCAATCTCGTCCAGAAGATGTTTCGACTGAAGACAACTATGTTAGTCAATACATGAAGACGCCCAATGAATGCTGCATTTTACTAGATAAAAAAATATCCAGAAGAACAGCTTGCCATCATAGAAAATTTGAAAAGTGTTTTTCTTCGATCTACCCTTTCAATCTTAAAACAAGTTAAACAACTGTACGGCTATAATTTAGACACTGAATGCAATTCCTTGAGTTTTTTCAAACCACTGATTGCCTTGTAGATTTATTCTGAAATGTTTTACATTACTTCGCATTTATTTTACTTTACCTTGCGATACATGCGAAACTGAAAGATCGTTCAGTACACTGCATCGTCTGAAAACGTACTTGAAATGTCGAACTGCACAGAAGCACCTAAACCATGTTTTCATTTTAAAGGTGCACAAAGAACGAGTTGACACTGCTAATGTGGATAATCTTTTAAAACAGTTTAGGGATCGTTATTCGTTTAGGCAAAACACTTTTATAAGATAAATTCTTAATTATCAATTCACATGTCATAAAGGTTGATTATTTTCTGTCTTTGTGTTTTATCGCTGTTCTCACGTTGTTTTTAAATTTGCAACAAAGCCGTGCGCACCCTACAATACAAAAATGTTATACAGTTGGTTCTTAAATTAGGGGAATTCCCAATTTCTTAACATGCCACCCTGGAATTTAGAAAGTTAGACACTTATGGGTTTGTATATATTCAGTGTGCTACAAGATTATTTTAACAGCAGCATAATGTAAAAGTTTGTTGCACAAAAAGTGTAAATGTTCACATACAGTCTGTTTCTACTTATCTTCTATGTATCAAAGCTTGCTAAAAGGATTTTTAGTTAGATGTGGTGCTAAAAACTTTTTGGCTAAACACACTTATCTGAACAATGAGTCTGAACAATGTTTTGTCATTTTAAATCAAAAGACAGAAAAAATATTCTTTCAATTTACAGATATCTTGGACTTAGTTGATTAGTGTCTTGAAATTATTATCTGGAAAATGTCCAAAATGAGTTTGGCACTGACAAAACCAAAGTATTTGCAGGCTCTGAAGAAATAATGACGTCTTTCTAGTTTCTACGGAATAAACAATAAAATTGAGGAAAATTACTCGGGAATAGGTTGTTTGATGTGTAGTTAAAATTGTTGAGATACTTTTTGGCTGATATTTTACTTCCATTATTAACATCGTAATACATTAGGCCTACTATCACACTACTAACTTAATACTCTCGGAAGTGTGTAAAGTCCAAACTTTCTGCTATAAATGGTTTAGAAAAAAAGCTGAATGCAAGCTGTCACTGCAGTTATAATTTAAGTGGTACCGGTGTTTCAAATTTTGTATTTGCTTGTTTTCCAGGAATATTTGCTTGTTTATGGCTTTTCTGATAACATGGCCCAGCAAGCAGTTGTGACTGACTACTTCACACGAAAACGTCAACGAGGGTTTGCTCAGCCGTCTAAACGCCGAAAGCTAATTCATGTTTCAGATGATCATTGTAGTTTGAAAAACAAAGCCGATGTAGTGCAAACAAAGTCGAATAGATGTGTGCAGTCTTCTGAGGACATTGCAGCTGCACAGTTGACTCAGTCTTCAACCAGAAAGTTGAAACAGTCGAAATTAAGCGAAAAATTTAGCTCCCTGCAGGGTATGTTTCTTACTTGTTATTTGTTATGTAATTATTGTTTTATATTAGTGAACCAGTCCAATGCGCAAGATGGCTGTGTGCTGCTGAATGCAGGCTGGCCTACTTAAAAACTTTATCAGCTTAATATTCTGTGTGTATTACTGTGCTTTCCCTTTTTCCACTTCGATATCTTCTTCATGTGATCAATTGAGGCTTAATGGTTTTTTTATAGTCATCATTTTTTTAACCTTTTTTGGAACTCATTTATGAACCGTAAACGTCTGACTACTACCAGAAAAGCAAGCGAAGTGTGTAACCATTTAATCATTTACTGTATTGTTTTAAAAAAAATTTTTGTTTTATGGATTATTTATTTAAAACACAGCTGCCCTAACTAGAGATGTATCAGCTAGAAAGTGTGTCATGTGATTATTAGGGATGTTCCAAATCAAACACGAATCCTTATATTATGCACGAATATCGACCTTTTTGCTATTCTCACTAATCCGAATCTTAACAGCATATTCGGGTCGAATACTCCATTATTACATTTGCTAGCGGGTTGTGACCTACTAACGAATAATGCATTTTTTTGAATCTTGCATACTGTGAAATAATTCAAAACAACCTGATTCAATATATATTACACGTCTGCTAAATACACAAAAGTCTGTATATTTTGAAAAATTTGGCATTTAATTGCTGGTTGTCAGGGAACATGATGCTGAAAAAATAAATTGTAAACTAAACACGTACGAAGACATATTGCATATCTAAATATAGACACACGTATTGGACATTGACATAGTATAGTTTGTTTTGTGTAGCCTTCATATACATTTTAATCGTGAACGTGATAGGTTGTAAAAGTTCTTTTTCGTAACAGCGTTTGTTGAGAATATTACAAAACAGTTACTGTTGCAGAGCGAATGTGTTTAGTACGTTATGGCCAAGAGCTTGTTATTGACAAAAATTCAGGTAAAACTATAGTCCGGCGACGCATAAATGAAAGTAAAATCTCAAAGTATCATTTGCAAGCCAACTGATAATCAAAGTCAAGGTTCGCATGCAAAAAGGTAATCATCTCGACGTGCCTGGAGAGCAAACGACTTCGCACCGGCGACACAACAAATCCTGACGCGATAAAAAGACGCTCTGAGATGACACTGCATGGAGGTCATGACAAATGATATCGATGGCCATTTCCAAAAGTAACTGCGACTGCCCCCTTTCGGTAGGAAAAGCCCAAAACTATATTGGAGGTTTGTTAGGCTTGATATGCGGTGCCATAACATACTTGGATATTTCACTTCGAATTTGACCTCTTGTGCTCCTCTTGGGTTGTTCTACTTGCAATTCTACTGCCACTCCTCCAGATTTATGAAAAAAATGCAACTGAGCATTCAGTTACGTCGCTTGCATCATCAGAGGAAGACAATTGAGTTTCTGACTCTGACTTCTGCTGAGTTTCTGACTCCAAATTATTCTTTTCCTCTTTAGAATGCTCCTCAGCATACTTACATACGGCCGTTACAAAAAACTCTGCATACCACGTAATGCCCTTTTCGACTTCATTCACCCAACGTTGAGTTCCAACACACAGGCATCTGTGGTATCAATTTGTACAGTGTTTCACTGTGCTTCTTTTGGTAGCCTCTCAAAAACTCGGTATTTTGAGGAGATCCGTGACATCGGGTGACTATGCACCATGCTTGACTGACAACTTCACAGACAAATGGGTCACTAGCCATTTCATCATTAGTTTTTAGCAGTTATGTCATGTTACAAGCAAGATTCGGCAACTTAGATTGTCTCGAACCTGAATAATCATCCTCGCGGCACATCTCTACTAAATATCAATCAAACTCAACTTCATTTGTAAAAGCCGGTCAATAGAATTACAGATAAATCGCGAAATAAATTTGGCCCAATCTCTCAACTTGTGTGTGTATGGGAGAGAAAAATTTTCAAAAACTTGCTTGCACTTGGACTGGTTTTTTATATACCAGTGCTGACTATTTCGCATGCTCACGTAAACTGAAAACATTACAATTAGTTCAGAAAGATGCACTGTTCATTCTTCCATTCACAGTTCTTATTGTTTTTCTTTGTGATACAGAATATTTTAGCCCAGTTTCAAAACGAAATGATATTGATGATTTGGCGAGAAGCTCGAGTTCTCTTTTACCAGAGGAGTGTTGTGCAACAACAGCTTCATCTGATAATCATAATATTCCTCTTTCACCAAGCAAACGTTCTCTTTCTAATAATGTCGACAAGCAAAGCAAAAACAAGAGAGGTCGAATTAGTCCAAGAAAGGAATCTGCTTCTGCATATGATTTTCCAACTCCAGCAAATGATCCTGAGACAAACTTTACTCAGATTTTATCTTGTAAATCGAGAAAAAGTTCTCGAAAGCGCTTGGTACTAACTACTACTACAGAAGAGGTACCCGCTGAGGCATCTCAAGATATCAAGTTAACTAAAGCCAGTCAAATGGCGAAGCAATTGCTTTCAAAGAAAGAAGTATGATATTTATCTATCGTTTTATTAGTTAAGGAAAATAGTTAATGGAATATCTTGCTTAACACACTAGTGTGTTTAAAATCATTTAGGTTTTATTATTAGCAACAAAACTAATGATAATATTTAGCCAGTATAGAACAATACTTATGTTGAGATATTTGGTTGTTGACGTAGTTTTTTGTGTTTAGACTTCACTTAATGATTTGCAAGAAGTGTTAAAATCCAAAGGACGCTTGAAAGATTTGCAGGTTTTCATTTATACAGTCTTAAGTATATTTATGTTGTTAAAGTAATGGTTCATTTTCATTATTTTTTTTCCTGTAAGATGTGTCAAATAACACTGGGGAACAATTTTGAACAAAAAATTTGTTGACTTTGATTTTGCACTTGATTTAGGCTAATTCCGGTGTGCTGAATTCAAAAATGCCGCCAGTTTTCTTCTATCACGTCAAGTTTTTGCTCTACAGCATACATCCAAAATATGCAACTTTTCACGACTTTAGCTGTATTGTTTTTCCATTTGTAATAGGAATGCACAAGCTAATCATATAGTAACTTATATACAAGAAGGGTCAACTGAATTATTAAGCAAAAAAGGCACAAGCATCGATTTAGGTCAATGCTTTTCCCCCCATTTTTGGTTGGAGGATGCAATCATCCAACGAAACTAGATAAGAATGGTAAAATTGAAGTTAGTTGCTTTCCACTTCCAACCATGTATGTACTCGTACTTTCCAGGAAAACAGACGAGCAATAAAATAATATCTGTTCCTATCCTTGCAGAGTGATGAGTGGTGGTTCCAGGTTCATAACATTTCACACTATTGTGCAATTTTGCATCAGTAACTGTCAAATGCCTTTAAAAAAATGACGACTCGGTTACACCACACGTTTAAAAAGCTTGTCAACTGCGCTCAAAACATGTGTTGCCTCGCTTTGGAGTTGTAATTTCATAAAAGCGTGGAATGTTTTTTGGAAAAGGAGCGAAGGTATCGTACTTTCGTTCGAGAGAAAGTGCGTTTTACCATACTTTCGAAGTGACCGTAGCTTTGTGTATTGCCATAATATACAGGGTTTACTGGAGGAGTTGGGAATTCCGATCTACAACTCAATTGAATGGCGAATGTTCATTGACAGCTCAAAGAGGATCTTAAAGTGCGTCCTTCTCTATAATAGCAATTTATACGGGGCAGTACCAATTGCACATAAAAAGAGTCATTGAATTGTTGCAATATCACAAGCACAATTGGATCATATGTGTTGACCTTAAAATGTTATGTTTTCTTCTTGGTCAGCAACACGGATACACAAAGTACCCCTGCTATTTGTGTATGTGGGACAGCAGAGCTCGAGATCAGCACTGGGTGGAGAGGAACTGGCCTTAAACCTGGTGATCCCAATATTCTACATGAAACACTTCTTGACAGAGAGAAAATTATTTTCCCACATCTGCATATAAAGCTCGGCCTAATGAGGCAATTCTTTAATTCTTTGACAACTGAAAGCAACTGTTTTAATTACCTCGTTTGGGCTTTTCTTGGCCTGTCAATACAAAAAATTAAAGCTGGTGTATTTGATGGTCCACAAATTCGGCAACTCAACAAAGATGAACGTTTCAATGGTTCAATGTCAGAATTGGAAGAAAATGCGTGGTTATCATATAAAAACCTTGTCAAGGGATTTCTCGGGAATGCACGGGCAAAGAATTATATCGAAATCGTTCTGAAGCTCTGGGAAAGCTACAGAGAACTCGGCTGCAGCATGAGCATCAAGATGCAGTTTTTGCATAGCCATTTTGCTAATTCCCCGGAAAACCTTGCTGCGGTTAGCGATAAGCAAGGAGAAAGATTCCACCAAGATCTGAAGGTGATGGAGGAAAGATATCAGGGAAGATGGGACTTATAAATGCTGGCTGACTATTGCTGGAGTATTAAGCGAGAATGCCCACAGCTTGAACATGCCAGGAAAAGTTAAAAGCGTAAATTTTTGCCCTAAAACTCGCACTTTATTTGTCCTGCAGAAGCAATATCCGTTTTAAGGAACAGAATAGAGCTTTACAAATGTTTATTTGAAAACCATTGAGTTACTTTCAGTTGCTTGTAGTTCTTAAAATGATTTATACAATGAACGCAAATGACTTAAATATTGTACTTTTTTGTGGGTTATGAGACAAAGCGGTGGGTGGCTAGCTAAAAAACTTGACGTGATAGAGAAAAACTGATGTCATTTTTGGAATCAGCGCCCAAAAGTTAGTCAAAAACAATTGTTAGATCGAAGTCAACAAAAATTGTGTTCCCTTGTGTAATCTTTAGTAATTTTTGCACACAAATATTTTTATTTACATAAATATGAATTTTGATTTTGCACATAATATATCAAAATCTGTTAGCCGTTTTTCCATGGAAATGTATTAGTTTGGCACACCCCCATAAAACACTGTGTTGGCTTTGTACCTTCACAGTTACGGATGCCAAGAGAACTATAAACTTAACAAAACTAAAAATGTTTGAAGGAAACCTTGTTGAAAGTCAAAGCCTTAAAAAAACAAGTAAAGGAGGCAGGAACAAAAGAAACAAAGCCTGAAAAAAAGCAAGTCACTACAAAAAAGGATTATGCCTACCAAAGACTTCATAGTTTGGCCCAAGACATTCCTAGAGGCCTTTCTTTGCCCTACAAATTCAAGGTACAGTTTGTTTTGTACTATAAAGATTGGAGGTGCTATTTATTGTAAGCAGTTGTTGATAAACTTTTCTTGCAACATTTAGGTTTTACAAGAAATGTTCAAAAGTGCGGACACAGTCATTAGCATGCTTTTTAATCGTCAGGAAACTGCAACTTGGTTAAAAGTGCAAGGGGCCGTAAAGGATATGATACGGAAGTGAGTTTTAGTTTTTATCTGTTTCATGATTGAACATTAAAAGAATGGAGTTGAAAAATAAGATTGATTTTAAATAACAAAATTGTCTTCAGGACATTTCAACAAAAAGATCTTGGAAAAATTGCTCATGTTTTTCCAACTGCATACAAGTACAGACAAGAAAGAGGTGTGCCAACATATAATGATTGCATGAAAAAGACTGATTACCAACTTACTATAGAACCAGTGTTACCAGAAAAAGGTGCGGAAATCTCATCAACCTTACAAAATTGTTTATTTCTGATTCATTGAGTATGAGTAATTTCGGTCAACTACTTTTAATTGTTCATGTTCTCGGTATGATGTATATTTTGTCTTCCAATATGTTGTTTGGTTAACATTTTTTTCTAAAGTAATATGATGGAAATTTTTCAGAAACTAGTTATGGAGAAGGAGTTCCGAAATTAACAAGTGGTTTGCTAGTGCAAAGACGACATCACTTTCATTTAAAGATGCTTGAAATTGTGAAACAGCATCATCAGGTTTCTATAATTGATTTATGTAGACCTACTGTATTGCATGTGTTCTTTGTACCCATTCAGGCATGCTGTTACGATTCCTAGGAAAATAACTTGCATGAAATTAATAAGATGATCAACTTGTTCATTTTGTATCAGCAATTTCTAAATGAATTGGATCCACCGTTAAAAGTTAATAGTGATGAGTTACGACGCTGGCATCCGCAGTTTGCTCTGGATAAAGTCCCAGACATTCCTTCAGCAGAATTGCCCTCTCCTCCAGATCAAGAGCAGAGAAAATGTTGTTCTGCAAAAGATGCACTGGAAAAGACTAAAGGGAGACTGACAAAAAAAGTAAATATATATAATTAATAGTAACATTCCAATTTTATAGACCGTGAATACAGTAAAAGATACAGATTAGAGAAGCACATGCGTTGCCAGATATGTGTGTTTGGTGTACACTACATGTTTATTCTACCAAATTAATACTGTCATTCTAACTTCAACAGATTAAAATAGAGATCCAACATATTGTAAACTTACGGGCTTAACTGAAGCATAAAATGATTTAGTGTGTTGGTGCGATGTTGCTATTTCGATCGATGGTCCATTGGTCTTGTTATATTTTACGTGTCAATTTTATTTTTTGTCATTGGTAGACTGCCCTGGCAGTAATATTTTAAACTAAAGTATTAAACTGAATGGGAGCCGTAGTGCCATACATTTGTGAATGTATATATATTAGGATGTTTCATTTTTTCACCATTTTGGAATTTGAAAAAGCTTGGGGTCTCCTCTAGGCCGTATTTTGGGCACAATGAAAGAATCTGAATTTTTTTTAAATTTATGACGTCATTTTGAGGTTGCACCCCCTTGTTGAAGTTTTAGTGGGGGTGCATTTGTGTGAATTGGCGATATCTTCGTAACCGATTGAGCTAGAGCTATGATCAAGGTCTCAAAAGATGCAGAACAGCTGGTTTCCCATAACCACTCAATACATTTTAACTGTATTTTTGCTCTAGAAAAAAAGTTATTTGAGAAAAACCGAAATTTTGCAAAATCCCTAAGTTTTGACATATTTTGTATGCAAATCACAATGTAGTTCCCAACCGAACCTTTATTTTGCTTGGTGGTGATTGTAAACTTTTAGATTGGCCTTCGCCATGAAAAGTAAGCAAAATATTTTATATGTAAGCTATACTAACATATATCTAAGATAAACTTAAAATTACAGCAGTTTGTGTAAATAACTGCTACATCGGTAGTTCTGGAAAGATCGAGTAAACAATCATGTTAAACTGCGACTTTGATATCTACTTTAGCGTTACTCTACCGTGTAAGAACAGTTCCATAAGCCAAATAACAAATTGTATTTTTTATTCAAATTTATTTTTTATTCTTTAAACTAACAACAAACAACAGTTCATGTTAACCTAAAAATTTGCTGTCTTCACTAATTGTTATCCATATTGCACAGGTATGCTTGCAAACGAAAATCAGTATGCCTCAAAGTAGATTTGTTTTCACGAATTTTCTCCTGCAGAATATTTTTCAACCATCCAATTTTCCTTTCATTGCACCTATTATTGTTTTCAATGGCTTTCCAAAATTCTGGATCAACATCATCTGAAGCAATGCCATGAGCTTGTTTTCTGTTCAATGTGAAAAATTGTTTTAAACCAGCATTACGATTCATAAGCAAGTTGTTTACATCGATGGATAGCGGCATGGAAGAGGATACTTTAACAGCCTCGATTGGGTAAGGTGGCACCTCAGAATAAACACTTAAAGCCACATTTTGGGGGTCAAGCCATTGTCCCGCATGATCCAAGTAATACTTCATTACCATATCAGCAACATCTGGCTGGATTTCTCTATAAGCAAGAAGAAGGTTGCGTTGGAAAAGAGTAAGAAAAGGACCATCACAAGCTTTTGGATGCAAATGTATCATTACAAAAGAGGGTACATAGACTGAAACAATGTATGAAACAATTTTTTCTGATTTTCTTTTTTGATTTGTGGACATTTGTTGACTTCCAATGTTGAAAAGCAGAAGACGAAGGTAGCCGCTGGCAGTTGTTATCCATCGTGAGTGACTTATGCTCTCATGTTTGTATGTTAAAAGGTTTTTTAGATTTTCCGGAACATTCATCAGCAAATGAGAAGCTAACACTAACAAGCACAATTCGTCACTGCAGAAACTGTTGTCTACCATTTTTTCCTTTTTTTATGTGTAGTGCTGCAATCTTTGTAATCGGAATAGTTACAGGGTCACATGGTGTGTATGTATCAGAACTTGCACGAAGACAAGATCGGTAGCCGAGGCTCGAGCGATAAGGAATCATCGCCGAGTTCAAGTTGTGGAAAAACTGTCCTCAGTCCGAGAATAAAGTTTGTGATACTAGCTTGTCCGGCAACTTATGTATGATATTCACGTTACCGTATTTAGGCGTAGCGTAGTTAAAGGCTTCCTTGCCGATTTTATGGGTTTGTGCAATGCGAACGGAGTGTTACATAACCATTGCAGTTAAACATATTAACAAAACTTTGTTTTTTTTTCAATCTTATTCGCGTCACAACAGTGCGAGTACGAGAATGTAGGCTGTAGCCTACATGTTACTTCACGACAACCAGTGAATCCCTGAACCAGTGATCCCCTGAACCAGTAACATCGATCCCTAAGATTTCATTAGCAATGTGTGCATAAAAAAGAACCATCGAAATCTGGAAGTTGGTAGTAAAGTTAAATTAAATAAATATATACGTTTAAAAATAGACAAGAATCATCTTAAAGAATATCATTTTCAAGACGGCACGGAGTAAATGGTCGGATCGGACAAAACCAATAAAAAGTATTACAACAAGTTTTATTTCAATTATTAACCCTTATTCACTCACTCATAATTTTCACTTCCACGTCGATATAAGAAAAGCGGACATTGTGTCCAAAATAGCATCCGACTATTTTTCAACTAAATATAAAGCAACGATATAAGCTATCGTCTTGTTATGATGTGATATCAACATGCTCCGTTACTTTGCTGTTGCTTTTTGTTTGCAACCTCAATATTCTGTCTTGCTATTTTTACTGGCAGTCTTATTCAAGGAAGCATTACTGACCAAACTGGATTTGCTTTGTAATAACTGCGCAACGTATATTGCGGATGACCTTGTCTCGACCATTGACTACACGAAAGTAAGCGTGGAAACGCCTAACTTGCACAACCAATCAGTGTTGCTCAAAAATAACCAAAAATCAGATAGACGAATTTCATCCACAGTAGACTCTTCTATACTCACCACTCACCAGTGCGTACAGTCTCATAGGTTGAAAAGCGCTGGTTTAGGCATGATGGATAACTCACGTTACTTTAGGCTGTCTAAACTTTTCTTTTAAGGGTTGAGTTTACAATGTTTTCCTGTATTTGCAAAATTTGCCATAGATTGAACAATGTTTCTGATAGACTGGCTACCAAGTTTATTAAGTCTTAAATCGATTACTGTGACTGATATCGGTTTCAGGCCATTGAAGCACTTTGTAAGGTAGCAGAAAAATACACACCGGAAAAGACGGGAAAACTATCTGGATCAGAATCTAATGAACGGAACAACAATTCATCGCCCAACATACAAAAGAGAAAAGGGAAAGCCGTCAAAGGAATTTCTCAGTCACTATTAGCAAAAGTATGTCATTTTATATACATTTTTCTGGCTGTGGCTTACATGGCTTGATTATTCGATTTGTTGTAAGGTTCGTGAGAAGGAAGCACAGCAGAAGTTGAAGAGTATGATCCGATCTGATATTGATGAGAGAAAAATAGAAAAACTTAAACAATTACCAGATGTTGCTAAATCACTTAGAACGTAAGTAAGCAAAGCCAAGTTAGTATGCATGTACTATTGTTAATTGTTTGTTTTTCACAATCAGTTTGGAGGTTATTCAAACCTGTTTCATCTTACACTTGGAAAATTATACACTGGTATATATATAGACTGTATAATTTCGTAAGTACCGTATACTTATTGTCACTTTTTTTTTCTCAGACTTTTCGTTTCAGAGAAGAAAGGTTCACTTTCCATGGTCTATTTGTCATCGAAACTTGCTAAATGCTGTCCCTTTGTTGCCACACCAGGTGAAAACATTTACCCTCAAACTTAGTATAGATTCCATATATTTTATATATATATATATTTTAAATATTTCATTGTATCACTCAAATAGAGTGGAAGCTCATTTACTTACACTTCTTTACTGGAGGCATCTTCAGGCATTTATAATATAGGTTACATTCACTAACTACGGCATTTAATTTCCTGTGATTGTTTTGAAGCTACCTGTGTTTTTGGCTAGAACAGAAATATTAATACCGTATCTGCCATGAATACACACAATCTTAACAACTTCATGGTCTCTTCCCGCAAAACTAAGCAATTCTATTCCAGAAGATTCTGAAAGTAAAACTTAAAAATCTTATTCCACAAGTAACCTTTTTTAATGTACTGTTTTTCGTAACGTACATTACCATAAACTGTGGTAGTGTTCGAGAACTTTTTTATTTCCTTACCAGACCTTGTGTTGTAAAGGCACTCTTAGAAATGATTGGATATGTAATTGGTCTCAAACGTTTTCCCGAAAAAACAGCTTCCATACCTGGCAATATCCCGAAAACTAAAAAAACCTTCAAAAATTCTGAATTAATGCAACGCTAATGGTTAGACGTTGTAATTTGGTCGTAATATTGTCGTCATGAAAAGTGTATTTTAGAAAAGGGTTCAGATTTAACGATATTGTAGTTGGAGGCTCTGACCCAACGTTGCTGATATATAGTCAAAGATAAATTTGGTTACAGTCGCCGAAATTGGAAAAGGACAGGCGTTCTTTTCCAAGTTTGCAGTAATCGTGCAGTTATCACCAAATGTCGGGATGGGTTACGTTTGCAGTTAATGAACAGAACTTGTGAACTTCTAGCGCAATAAGGACGTTGGTTTTTATTGCAGTATTATACATCGTTATTAAGCGAAACATTAAACACAAGAACGCCAGACTTCCACGCACCACAAAGCACCACAAATCATAATGTCATGCGGCAGTTAGAGAACCACACCAGTGACACGACACGAGAAACTTGAGACTAAACTTTATTTTTGAATTAGGTATAATATTAAGGCTACCAGTATTTCAAATCGTCCCTTGGCACCGGTTGAATTCTTTCCAGGTGCGACTTGCACGTACCTTTTTTTCGAAACTAAACTCTTTCATTCAACGGCTGGTGATGTACTTTAAGTGAAATATTCATCCCTTCTTGTTCTCGTTCGGTGTGTGCAAGCGCATTAGATTTACAATTGGCGTATGAGGTAGTTCTTGACTGGCTGGCAAACTATGTCGTATCAGAAATTTTACGTGGCGGCCTTCTCAGCAAGCATGACGTATTTCGACACATTTTCATCTAGCATTATATTGCAGTGCATGTTACGATACGTATTGGTTTATTGTTGTGAAGCTAAAACCGGCAAAATATTCTTAACATGACGTTGGTATTATTGGTGTCATATACATCTTCAATGAAAAGATAAGTAATTGTTTTTATCATTTTCTTTGCTCTAAATTTAGTTGCTGCTAATTCAACTGGCTGTTTAGTTAAATAATGACGGATCTATGGATCAACAAGTATGTAACAGAAAAAGATAAAGGATAAAAAATATTTTCACCATAGTTTTTCGTGGTTTAAACAACTTAGCTATCATAGTTCATGCACGTTTTTGCAAAGTGCACGCCTTAATGGTAGCCAGGCTTAAGACGGATGAGAACGTAATTTTCTAAATGTAAGCCGCATTTTCAATCGTTACCCAGAAAGTAGAGATATTTCCCACCCGACAGATTTTGCCGTAATCATTTTTTATGAACGTTATTAGTTTTGTTGCACCAACGGTCCGTAACACGTAACAATTGTAACATGTTTTCCGAACAGTCCTGAATTTCTTTCGCGTTTATTTAGATTATTTACTAGTATTATCAAGTCACTTTGAAGGCTGGTTTGCAATAAGAACTTTTTTATCACGATTAGATTACATAATGATGTGTAAAGACAACTGGTTGGCTACGTCCCGATTACGTCAGAAAATTGTATATCGTATAGGAAGTAATGCAATTAATAGATAGAATAGGCATAAAAAGAGTAGATAAATCATATCAAACATTAAGTAAACTTATTTCCCCGTCGTTTCCATCCCTACCTGTCATTTTTTGTAAACAGTCTTTTTAGCTACTCATGTAATGTTAACGTTACTGTTTAACTCGAAGCTTGTTTACCGAGCAGAAAAGGAATGCTGGAAAAAATTTCCGGTAAAACCAATGTTTCGGCCAAGCCAGCAGGGCCAGTGGAACAGAACGTCAGGTTTTGACACTCACCCCACCCGACTTTAGCGCCTACATATTTGATGTAGTACGGTGGTGTAAAATTGTAAAAGCATGAGTTTTAATGGGGTTGGGTTCACTGTATTATAGATTATGGCACTAGCACATACATTCTAACCAAGCAATTTTTCATACTTTTGCAGCCTTAATGGAAGACCATCTCCGTCTATTAGCTGATGTCACTGCACCGTGGCTTTCGTTCACAACGGTTCGAAAACAGGAATATGCTCGGCTGGATAAAGACGTACAGATCAGTGTGGTCCTTGCGAAGTTGCAAAATCAAATAAAACTGGAAGAAAAATCATAGAAGTACGCTTTTCTTGAAAACAGAATATCCACAAACACAGTGGAACTAATTGAATCGAAATCGGATTCGCTTCAGGAAATGCATGTTACCAGTATGTTAGTATGGATCTGTTTGCTGATTCATCCGCCGTTAAAAAGACGAATCTTTATTGTGTTAGCATCTACATTACAAACATTATTCACTTTATGTTGATGTGCTTCATTTGACCCGTATTAATTGACCTACTTCGCATAAATACATCAATCATGTGTTGTACTTACTACCTTATGCTATCCACATTTCTTTGCCAGTACTGTCAGGATGATGCCATATGTGGTTTTGAAGTATGTCTCAATTCTTCTCGGAGGAAAAATATATAAAACTGCATGGTATTAATCAATAGGGCGTATTCATTCAATGTTTGTAAAAACAACACAATATTTAGTGTTTTCTTTCATTATCCTTACTGTCAAGGCTGTCGCAAAACGCGTTTGTTGTTACTGTACTCAAGTTTGTTAACGTCAGTTTTAAAAGTGAAATAAAAGTGCTACGAAAAATTCTATAGATAGAATAATTGTTACAAACGATACCACATAGCAATCGTCGTAATGATCCGATTGCCAATGTTTGTTTTTTAAACTGGCAGTTTCAAAGCTCAGACATGGTTAAATGCGCGCTTAGCCACTTGGTGCGGTAAAAAGACATCAGTGGACACGTTGCATGGCGATCAAGAATCATCACTGATCCAAGACCTTAGCATGTAAACGTTTGACTGCAGTTTATCTACCGATTATTACTTGCGGTTGTGTCTCGTCGACATAGGTGGGCAGTACCACGGGACCTTTTCAGAACCGTTACCGTTTTCAAAAGTACCGAATTAGTTTTTCAAGAAATTTCAGTCGGTCTCGGTACTTATCACGTGATAATTTGAAAATTTTTACAAGCATGTTTTCAAAAATACATGTTAATTAATCCTTAGTACTAATTTTAGCACATGCTGATCTTTTTTTATCTAGATACGACAAGTAAAATTGCAAGCGAATAAGGTCACATATGTTTTCACCTGGAGTAACCTTTACCGAGGGCATAATAATGGCAAACATTGCATTTGCAGCAGCATCTTTTACATAAAATGTACCGAACTACTTTTTTGAAATAGTACCGGAACCGTCGGTACATTTTTTGCCAAGTACCGTTACTGATGATACTTTCAAAGTACCGACTGCCCACCTCTGCTCGTCGGTAATCTGTGAAGCGTGTTGTTAAATCTTTAATGGTTAATTTGCTGAACTGTTTTAGCAATACGGAGTCTTCATCGCTATGTTTCGAACTGTGATCGGCCGCATTTCATTCCAGCTCACTAAACGTTATCTTGTTTTCTTCATTCAAAATCTTTTCAAGACGTGCGAAGCGGCCCGAAAGATCGTTGTAGTTTCCTGATGAACAAGCGTGCAAAATGCCTTTTACTTCCGTATTAAATTTGCGTTGAAAATTGTTGAATATATGGGGAAAAAGCTCTCTGCAGAAAATCTGTTGCAAAAACTTCGCGTTAAAACCCGGATTGACTAAAATTATATTTATGTCATTATGCTTGGGATGGTATAAAACTATAAATAGTCAAGAATAATGATTCTCATGAAAAATTGGCATTGATTAAAAGCTGCTTGCATTGAATAAGCTACAATTTATGTTATCAACACCTGTAAATTAGATTCGACTCTGTGGACATCACATAACTCTGTCTTGGTGTTGCAAACAAAATTGCAATGAAGAAACTGGCAGTCTTCGTTGCTAAAGCATCTCTGCTTCTTCAGGATGACCACAAGAACCTTTAGCACGAAAATAATCACTCTCATTTGTGAAGCTTATTCATTATTCATACTACCAAGTCATACCTAGCCTAATTCACTTAAGCATATACGTAGCGCAAATTAAACTAAACCTTTAAAAATAACACAAAACATCGGAACTACCAACAAACTACTAATTATTACTTTTTAATGTGTAGTGGGTTTAAGCCTGTGTTGATATACGTATGCAGTCCCACCATAATGTGGCGATGGATGGGTCTGTATTAATGCTTTTGGATGACCTGAAGCCAAAGGATTTAATTGTTCGTCTAGGCCTCCTTTTGTCTATTTTAATTTTGACTCCGTTGCTGATGCTAACCCTTATTGTTTCTTTAAGTCTGCACAACGTTCATAAAGTCCAAATTCTTATATTCCGAAATTTAGTCGCAATTACATCAGAAAAAATTATCATGTCAATTTTACAAGACTATTTACGTCACAGAACTATGTCACAAGAACACTTCTAAATTCGTAACACGCTAAGCGTACTACAAGTACTGTACTTGAAAAGCAGTTTACTCTACCCCACGGAAGCATGGTATAGTTAAGCTGGACAGCTAATATATAGCTACGAAACGCGCGCATTTTTAAATGGCACATATTTCCTAGCCAGAGAACACACAATTGCTTACTAAAAACGTCAATTACCTACATTATTAGAATTCACTATTACAATCGCCATAACATCATGGTTCATTAATATTGTGTATCATTCGCCTCAACATGCTTTAAAGTTAAACGCATTGCGGGAAAAACGAGTTTTTCAAAATAAAGCTCGGTAAAAACCGGTTTTCAAAATTCCTATTAATTAGCAACCCTAGCTGCTACTCCTGCAGCCCAGACCATCAGCTTTTTGCAACCAACTTTCTTACAAGTAAGTTCCCTTTTGTGGGTCGAAGAAAAACAACAAACCAAAACACTTTGGGGCACAGACGTAAATGCTACCAATTAAAAAAATAAAAAAATCTTGACCGCTTTGAAAGAAAAATATAAAAATAAAACGTGCGAGCGTTTTGTTTCATTTGACTTGGACAAAAATTGCAGGAGCTGCAGCCCTTAAGTAGGCTATGAGCCGCCTCTGCCTGTATGGATCCTTTTAGCTGCGATAATAAACGTGAAAATACAAAACTTTGATGACGTTCAGGTAAAGGCCATTTGTCTTCGACAGAGAATCATTTTTCAGACGAGAAAAACTTGAGTGGGTTTATACGTCTGATATAGCCTACGTTAAAATGCTGTTAAAAATTGGGAGAGGACCTTTATTCGAGATGGAATATAACCTACACGGTAAATAACAACGAGTTTACATCCTGAAACAGACATTAAGCGGGCCATTGTTTTTGTGTTTGAAAATTTTATAAGGTTTAATGAAACGTGCTCGAAAATCTGATTTCACTGCGCAAGAAATATGGCTATAATAGTAATGCCACTTACCTCTTGAGACACAATCTTAGCGCTATTCAGAATGATCAAGCGATCGTCATCGGTCGACGCAATTTGATCCATTGTGACACCACAACCATGAAAAACAGACCCACTGGAAGTGTCGTCCAATTTCGCTGCTAATTTCGTTAGGGAGACGGCCAGTTTGAGTCTCCGCGACATGTCAAAAACTATGCTCATTAATTGATAGGAAAGGCTCAATTCCATTGAAAGTGGAGCAATATAGTCAACACCGTAATACGGCCCACATACCGCCTGTATACGTGGATAGTAGTCCAACAAATTTCTGTTGTTTGAAATAAGCCACATATTTTTCGTGAAATTAACATAATTCGAAGCCTTCAGAAACCTTATAAACTCTGGCTGTTGTAGCACAGTCCATAATGTCAGTATTTCTCCTTTACGTAGGACACTCTCTTTTAAGCCGGTTAATACAGGATCGTCCGAGCGGAAATTAACCAAACGATTTCCGTTCACTTTTTCGTTGTTTTTAAATAATGTGAGTTTTTCCCGTTCCAAAGTGTCGGCAACAGCCCAGTAAATTCTTTCAGCGGAAAAATCGCTGGTTGCATTGAAGTCCCACAATATCCACTGTTGGTAAAAATTTACAATACTAAACATTGATTTTAGCAATAAGGATCTTCCATTCGTCTCATTGTACAACAAATATGTGTTGGTGGGATAATTTGAATTTGCTGGTATTATGACGTCAACATCGCTGCAGATTTGAGGGCACAGACTTCCCTCAATTATTTGAAGCTCGTAAAGGCGACACTAAATTAATATACAGATGAAAGTAAATTAAATTTTCACAACTATTGTATTACATTACTTATGACAGATAACAGTAGAATTAAATAGTCCGGCAGGCAGTATTTGTTTGGAACGATCAAGGATAAGTTATAACAGTGGGAATATTAATCGCATGCTCCTAGTTCAACTCAATTGTCTAAATTTTAAAAGGATGGTTTGGTGCAACTTTCCCGAAAACGTATAACTTTAACCTCAAATTTATTACATGTTAGCCCAAATGAAACCTAATATATTGAAACTATTTGCAACATTGTCCATTGTCCAACCCGGAGCACTCATGCGGTTCAGTTGAAAGATTTGTGCTGTCAAGTTAAAGATTTTCGTTGCTTATAGATGTCTAGTAATGACAACTAATCTCTAATTTAATAAGCAACTAACGGTTGTTTGAAACGCTGGGTCCAGTGAAAAGTGACCGAAACAAACCGATTTTATCCTAGAACGTTGTGCTGACTAGTTATATGCTCAAGTATTGCACATGAAAAACTTGTTTTGATTCTAAGCATTGATTTTTTCACTTATACTTTGTGTTGAACTCCATCATATGTTACCTACTCAAACGAGCGGCCCTTATTAAAAAGTGACGTTATTTTTGTCCCTGTAAAGCAATTTGGTTGGACTTGGTTTGGTAGATGATGTAAAATTAACTCTTTGCATATAAACTGCAAAGTGTTACTGTTTCCCCTTATCAATTATAACTAACCGCCTATTTCGAAGGCGACGCCCGTGACCTACTTTCCGTTAAATTGTAATCATTATTATATTTTCAAACGTTTTATCATATCGACATGTAGATTGTTCATTCTGTAGAGTACATCAGAGTATATAAAGTAACTTAGCATTCGTGACCCAATCACAAGCATGCAGCAACTAGCAATGAGTTGAAATGATGTCCAAATCTATCCTAGAAAGTCACATTTCTGCAATTTACTTAACACTCACAAATTTTACTTGCAAACATGATAAAAATTGTTAACTTGCTGCAATTTATTTGTACAAAAGTATTAGTGCAATATACGTAAATGTACTCAACTACTCACCAATGACTCAATTTCTTTGTTCCCGTAGTTAGTGCATCGGTACTGAGCAAAAAAACTTGCAACGGCGTACAAATTGACAATAACCAGAATGGTTAAAATCGCCACTTTACAAGTTAGAATTAACTTGTCCTCCTTATTCATCATATTTATAATTACTGACAGTGACCTTTACAACAGGGTGTTGTATTACTGGCTGCTCTAAAAGTATTTGTATCTGTCAGGGCTGTCTACACTAGCCTATGCTATCTACAAAGCTAGTTGTTAAACTGCATACTCCCCGAAACGTGTAAACAATGTGACTGCAGACGAAGATGGAAATTCTGGATAATTATCTACTGCTCTAGTATTTTTTCTTTTCCGCGTTATTGGCTGCAGTCAAAATGACATCAATCGATTTGCACGTCATTGTTATTTGTTCGCAGTACTATATCGCGTTATTGTATAGGAGGCATTGTTTATGCTGAAGAGGTTGTTTAGGCTTAGGAGGGGTAACCAGAAATCAAGAGACCCTTTTAGCGTATGAGGGTTATTCGTAATATTGAGAAAGTGTACAGCACCTATAATAAAACCTTTTCTTGTTGGCTATTTTTGTTGTAATATTAAAGCCTTTCGGCCGACAAAAGGAGCATTCTAACCGTACGCAACAATAGAGTCAGATAATTGAAGAGGTAAGTTAAGTTAAGATAACCTCATAAATCAAAAGCAGTTTTGCAGGCCAACTTGTTTCTGGACTTCACATTCACTTTAAACAGTTACCGGTATACACGCAGCCCTATCAGTTTTTTCGTCATAAATTTCTGAAAATAACTTTTATAAAAAATGAAGTGTCATACAATATTATTTTGTCTGGATTTTTCGCAGTACACCAGAAGAAGCAAGCTTATGCTTGCCAAAGCTCGTGTCGAAAAATATAAAGTTAAACTTCAGAGTGCCAAAATATATCCTGTTTTTTATTTTATTCAAAATTTGGTTAACACGGTTCAGATAACATCAATTTTTTCTGGTTTGACTCACTTACGCTGCTTGGCGACCACAACCACATGTAGACCAATGGTTTTCGGCGGCAGACTCGGTCTCAATTCAGCAATTTGTCTTACTCGATATTTTTCATGAGAATTTAACTCGGACGTTCAACTGCCAAGTAATGCAGACTGGACTTCAAGTAAGTATTTTATTTATCATGTATAAACTAGATCAGCGTGTCTCAAACTGTCTTCCGCGAAACAAATCATTTCTTCAGTCCTTTATAACAGTTACTATGTATACTAGCAATTGAATTGAGTTATTATGATGAAACAACGGCAAATTTTCACATTCATAATAATCTATTTGCAGTGTGACGTAATGCAATCAAAACTGCCAATAAAGACGTTACAAACAACAACACCCTACGATCTAACAATTGCAGTATTTATAATAATAGTAGGCTTACTTATACTAAAAGTCTGTAGGGAGGGTAGACCACATATATGGGTACCGCAGACCGTGCATTGCACGCCTCTGGTATTTGTGCTTGTTAGTTATTGTTCACAAAGAAAAATTTCAGGAATCGATTGAATGCCGAAGCGGATATGTACATTCAGTTGTCAACTAGACTATTACACCCGATTTTAAACATCTTTCTGCTTTTGTACAGGCTCATCCCTCTCATAGAATTTCTATAGGTAAAATGCTGTGGTTGCCGCTTTATAAGCCCACCTTGCGATTTTCGGCTTAATTTCTCTATTTTACTGCACAAAATTATGATAAAAAGATCAAGGCCCACATAACTGAGCTAGTGACACAACAGCTGCAATTAGAAATTAACAAAGATGTAAAAAGGGTGTAAAACGACACGTAGCTTGATTTCATTTGACTTGAATGACATTGTGCGAAAAACCTTTATCACCTTGTCTTTGTGCTAAATTTTATTTGCTTGTTTTTCGGAAATGTATTCGTCTATATTTCTTAGCAAGGCTGTATCCAAGGTATTTTTGGGTAGACCCTGTACTCCAGTGGTTCTAAACCTGTGGTACACACACCACTAGTGGTGTGAGCTCAATTGCACCCCTCCTTGATCAGCTTGTGGAGAAGAAACAATTACCACCATCACATTAAATTTTGCCTTGTTAGTGTGTGTTACTACTAATCAGGGGCTGATTAGACCGGCTTGGTGTCCTTTTTTGTCATCAATGTGAACTTTTTCGAGAGCGTGGCACGTTTGTTTGGAAATTACCGGACCAACTTATTTGCTAATCCGTCCCGGTTAATAATGCTATATACATAATGAGTAAAGTTGAGTTTTTCGATAATTTGTTAATATGCAACAATATCATAGAACCTCGAGGTGGTACGCCGTAATAAAAAGGTTGAGAACCACTGGTCTACTCCAACCACCCTCTAAATAAGCCTTTGTTTCTTAGTGTTCCTTAAAGTGAAATAACAAGCCTTAGTGTTGCGTGGCTATAAAGTGTGAGAAATGCTGAATTTGTGAAATTAATCTGCAGCGCACATGACTATTAAATTAATTAAATTTATTGTGTGTTTAATTCAAGATTACAGAAACATTGAAAGAAGTTTCAATTTCTGCCAAGCGTCAAAAAGAAATTGATTCATTTTTACATTCTCTGCATGATGAGTTATTGAAAATACCTGATTCTTCAAATGAGCCGGTATGTAAATAGTTATTTTCTTTGTTGTTTTTCATGATCCATAATAACGAAAATTCTGGAATAGCCACTGAGCTATTTTGTATCACTGTTAACTGAACTGCTTTGTTAGTATTTTTTAGACAATTAACTTTGTAATGTAGGCTACACCAAGAATATCAGTTTTTTTAATTTGCACTCCTGGACTGGACTATGCGGTTCTTTAGCATAAACTTTATCGTTTTCTGTGCTTTGAAAGCTATGTACCGTAGAATGCCTTAACTTTGGCCCAACCCCTAAGAAACGTCAATAAATGTGCCGCAAATTTTTGAAACTTGGTTTATATGGTTTATAGAGATCTTTTGTAGGTTTGCAGTCAAATGTGTGTCTTTGGTTATCAAATTGTCAAATGTTTTTTCTTTCAGACTTTATGAGTTTTTCAGACTTTTATTTTCAACATTTTAATTTCTTTAATTCGGTTCTTTGAATAACAGAAGCTATAAATTAAGATACATACAAGTTATATCCTTTTTGTTTCTATGTTTATAAACCTTGTATAGATGATTATTGGAGCAGTGAGTATTAAATTTGTATCCTGTAATAGAGATATATAGGGGTGGGGCTAAGTTTTAACCATTTTCCGTGAAAGAAGGTCAAAAGATAATCCCACTCAGAACCGGTGTGAAATGTTGCGAATTACACTCTGCATCTGTTGTTTGTATAAGTGCACTGTGTATCTTATACTAATCAAAGGCTAGCTATTTCAGGTTGTCTGACCATGATAAGTAATTGGTATGGGTCAAAATTGTGTGCAATACATTTTCTGTGCAAACTTTACAAGCTTAGCAACCTGGGATTTGGATTCTGAGTTCTGACATGTTTCTTGCCAGCATTTTGCTGAAAAGACTTGAGCGACTGATGATCATACAAAATCGGCGATTGTCCAGAGTAAATACCATGAAATGCATATGCCCAATGTCAGTTTGGTATATGTTATGATCATGCCAAAGAAGTTATTCCAATCGCGGTCTCAAAAATAACGGAGATACTGTACTCTTTTTGGCTTGGCAAAACAAGGAAAACGGAAGGGCAGAGTGAATATGAAATTGCCATAGTTGTGCCAAGACAATTATTTGCTCTGCACTACGCCAAGATCAAACTGAGTTTGCTCTGCTTGACCGCATCTTTGGCATAACTCACGTGGAATGCCTGGGTGATATTATTAGACTTCAATTTGACTATTTCAATCATGTAACAGTTTTTCAAATTTTTAACTTTTTTCCCACAACGGTGTCTTAATGGCAACCTGTAGTTGGTTTCTTCTTGGCTATCTTCTTGCTTCGGTATTAGACTCAGTTTGTATCACTATTGGTTATGGTTTTTTGTTTATTTTACTTTTTGCAGGCCTTAATTCTAGGACAGGCATGTGCAACCTTTTTCACTGGAGGGCCAAATACAAAATTTTGAATGACAACGCGGGCCACATGATTTTTTCAGAAAAAATTAGTATCGTAAAACGACTTTCCTATGCAGTTTATGTAGTTAAGAAATAGATTTAATGCAGTCCACGACACACTTGTGCGACAATTTATTGAAAAACTGTGAATAATTGTCGATGGAAGATGAGGAAACTAAATTCAGTCTATGTAGCACCAACAACTCCATCAAGTATGAACTGCGGTACTGTACAATGCCACACAGCTTTTTCTAAGTGCTAATCTCGCATTGCGAAATTATGCAACGCAGCATTGTTGCATCACAAAAGGCAATATTTCTATACACAGCGTGCAAAAATTTCCATTGCTTTGATGTAAACTGCATGAAATAGTGATGGCTAGTATGAAGTTCTAACATTTTGCTGAGCACCACGCAGGCCGCACGGAACAACCTGGCGGGCCGCACTGCGGCCCGCGGGCCACTGGTTGCACATGTCTGTTC
Organism: Clavelina lepadiformis; assembly: GCF_947623445.1. Classification (NCBI taxonomy): domain Eukaryota; kingdom Metazoa; phylum Chordata; class Ascidiacea; order Aplousobranchia; family Clavelinidae; genus Clavelina; species Clavelina lepadiformis. Next base: position 10,232,508 of record NC_135243.1, read on the forward strand.
TAGGAGATCAAAAAATTGTCTTAAGGTGGTGGTCGCAAACGTATTAGCAATGATAATTAATAATTACCACAAATAAGATAGGCAAATGTGAAAAGAATGAAATTTAAATTGGCTTTGGCCACCAAACTTAATTACGACAAATCACAATTTAAACATACTAAATTAAACCAAAGTTAAGCTAATAGTGTGGCAGGCCATATAATAGTTGTGTCATATTTAAAATGGATCCAAACCTGTGTATTTAGCCGCATGAAGAAAAACTCCACTAAAATTAACTCCATGCAAGTAACCGGCGTCCCATTCATGTGACCTGTGACAAAGCCTTGTTGGACACAGAAGCGGAGTCGATATTTATTTACTTCACTGTATTGCCCAATGGTTTGATATTTGCATACTTTGACAGCTGTCAGAGAGCTTTTTTAGAAATCTCCAGTCCATGAGATGCAAACCCAGATCTAACAATTCCCAGGCGAGCTTCTCAACTACGGGCCTTCCAAATCTGACATGTAGTAGTTAAAAATGGCAGCTCTTTCAAACTTATTTATCCATTTGCAAATAAACAGATTTTAATGTACTAAGCAGAATTCATTGCTAGGTCTTTAACCAAATTTCATGTTGTGCTTTAGCAGCAATGAAATCACATCTTACAGCAAAAATTAAGTAGATCTGTAATCTTAAAGAACTATTCATGATGTCGCATTCGCAATGTTCATACAGGGCTATAGGCCTACATAGGCAAGCCTAAGGCTATTACTTTTCCAGACACTGGTGTGGTTAACTTAACGAAAGCTTTAGTATAGGCCAGGGCTTCCCAAACTGGGGGTCGCGACCCCTTGCGGGGTCGCGTAACGAACGTCAGGGGTCGCAGAGCGTATACCAATTTTACACGAAGTACAAAATACAATCAAAACAAAATATCATTCCAGCCTAATCAACATTAAAACCGCCTTGAGACCAGCATTAGCAGATGTTGAGCCACGGCTGGACTTGCTTTGTAGCAGAAAGCAGTCGCACCAATCACACTGAATAAATGTGTGTGCTTTTTTGTTTCCAGTGGCCTACATATGTGTAAAGTAGTAAGTAGGCTTTGAGTACTGGTTGCTTGAATTCAGTCTTTGCATCTCAATAAATGTCACTAATGACAAAGGTATATTTCGCACTGCTAATCAATTTAAACGTGAAGGGTCGCGGAAAACTTCAGAAGTTTGAAAGGGGTCGCGAGCAAAAAAGTTTGGGAAGCCCTGGTATAGGCTATTGTATCACTTAAGTTCATAATCTTGATGGTTGCATGTTTCGGTACAGGCTTACCCAGTTAAGAATGAACCCTACCCGCTCTTTGGCCTCAGGCCTGGTAATTTCTACATACGCTGTTCTGCTTTAGCCTGTTGCATCTTCAAAACCATTATGAAGTGCCGAGCCAACAACGGAATGGTCCTGTTGCAGTCACATGCAACCAAGTCATTTAAGGTTTATATAGTAGCACTGGCAGGACAGGCTGGGTAGTTTTGTATGACTTTGAGCTGCTACTCTTGCGGCCCAAACCACCATCCATTTGCCATGCCGGAATTTCCCTTCTTCCAGTCAAACAAAAAATCTGAAGCATTAACCTTTCGGACACTTCCTAAGTGCTTTAAATTATTAAAATGAAATAATATTAATCGTTTTGAAACAAGAATCATAAAATAAAAGCATAGTAACATTTCGTTTTAGTTATGATAACCATGGTAGTTAAAACATATTCGCCAGCTAAGCTAACATGGCTCATATTATTAATTGCAACAGCCAGAGATTAGGTTTGTGCTTTCATCAGTCATCAACGTTAGTTTAAACTGTCTCATCCAATAAAGAAGGAAGAAAGGTCAGTAAATTTCGGTTAGTTAAGTTGTTTTCCCAGCTGATATACCAAAATCATTCTCGTATCCCCAGTACTACTCTATAATATGATAATAAATAGAAAATATAATAATGACTGGGGAACTGAAGAAAGATTGACCCTGATCCTGACAAAAATTGGATATCACTCAAAAACAAATCTTAGTTTATGCAAATAAACGCATTTGGATATATTAAGTTGATTCTATCAATTACTTGTTTTCTGCTCTTTGTTAATGTTAAGAGAAACTGAAAACATGCTCATTTCTTAATTAAACAGGCCGTGAATCGTGAACTTAACCTGTAGTCTAGTTTAAAACAAATTTTAAATGGGACATTATTTTGTATTGCCATTGCCAAGTGTAAACCTGGCATAAGAGATGATCATGGTTAGCATTTAATTGTTGACTTGATTACCCAACAGACAACATTGGCTTTGAAAAATATTCTATATCCTAATTAAGAATGGTTTTGTTATAGAGATTCCATTGTGTAAAACACACAATTTGTTGGAAAAATATGTGAAATTACACATTAGACTGTTTAGTTGTATACACCAGTGATTCCCAAAGTACGGGTCACGACCCAAGCAAGGGTCGCGCTGAAGCGATGCAAAACCAATGTTTGCAATAAAATACGTTTTTTTATAGTAAGTAGACCACACTACCACTGCTTGTCTGTGTCTGTCTGTAGCGTATTGGTACTTCGGAAAAGATTAGATTGCTGACATTTAATACAAACTTATAAGCAACTTACTGCAAAAAATCATCCATACAATCATTGTTTTTTTCATTTTAAAATACGCTGTTTCAGACTTGGGTCTCGAGATATTTACCAAACTCAGATTTGGTCGCCCTCAAAAACGTTTGGGAATTGCTGGTACATTATACACTATGAACTTGTCTGAATCTTCAAATCATAAAATTTTCTTGATGCCTGCTAGTGTCAATGGTATAACATAGTATAGTGCATAGTAAAATGTATATCGTTCTTGTACTGGTACTCTGTACTGATGGTTTCGCAGGTTCACTATTAACATGATGGCCAAATTTCATCTTTTATTTTAGCTCAATAGTTTGTCTTGGCTGCCACCTGAAGTATGTTTGCCTTTTGTATGCACCCCATTGAAAGTGAAAGGAAATATGCAGTATTTCCCTCCATCAGATATACAAGTCATTGGAAGCTACCAATTACAAACTTGTTTAAAAGAAGGTGCAAATGTTGACCTACTACTGAAAATTCCCAAGGTAATTCAGATTGTGTGTGCGTACTAGTGATGGGACTCCTGGAGTTCTCATTTATCAGATTAATTTTTCGTTGTTGATGCAATCGATAACAAACTGCGCAGTAAATCAAGCATCATTTATTCTTATAGGCAATCACATTGATACTTCATAATAAAGCAAATGCAGAACAGCCTGCACTGTATAATTAATTATAAATTATGAATGAAAACGGCAAAAATTTTAGGACTAGAAGTACATACAGTTTTGTGACATTTTGCTAGGTTTAATATGTATACAACCTGGCTGTCGTAGTCTATGCTTGGTTCATAATTATCATGATGTTTTGAAGCAATGTAGCTATTCAAGCACTTTTAAATGGGAAGTATCAATTTACCCAATCATCCATGCCTGGGAACATGTATGAAAACTAATTGTTTTTGTTGTTGCTGGAACTGCAATTCGTTCAAAGTAGCTGACCACAAACTTTCAAAAATCGTTTATATTAGATTATAGTTAATCAAGTAAGACATGATTGATTGCGTAATTATTCGATTTTTTCATAATAATAACCTTGAAATACTAATAAACCATTTTAGATTAGCATCTACTTGATTTCTTATTCTATTACCCAGGTGTAAATGCCACAACCCTGACTATGCGTATGCATGTTGCCAAACAAAGTTTGACCTCAAAAAAATGCACTGTAATCATGTTGTAAACAAGTGATGTGCTTTTTGCAAGGTTGTCATCAACTTTTTAAAGAATCAAACCACCATTGACACATTTTAACATATTATAAATGCATTATGATTTGAAATTGTAAAAGACTTTAAGTTTGGTAAATGTAAAAAATAAAAGATATATCACAAATAATAATTTAATTGGTTATTAATTATTATCCATATTTGACTCTGTTTAATTTCCTGCAATGACATCCTTACTCATAGGCATGTATGCAAGCAAAGGATCATTTAAATCAAAGATACTTTCGGAAAAGAGCAGCCTACTTGGCGCATGTTGGATATTACATGTCAATGAACAATCTTGTATCAGAAGTCAAATTTTGTTATTTCACTGATGATACTTTGAAACCAATTGTGTGCATTACACCATCTGGTATGTGTACATATACTGATACTTTTCGTGTTTATATGTTACCTTAAGGAATAATTGTGAACAAGTTAACTGTAAATTATCTGTGTTTCTTGTTACTATTGAAGGGAGTTTATGCAAGTTTCTAACAGTGAAAATACATGCTTGTCCTGATGAGGACTCTATCAAACATGCAAGATTACATCCACTGAAAAGTAATGTGAGGAAAACATGGTATGATGGGATAAAATGTGCAGAAGCAGGTGTGATGATAATAACTAAATACAGTTTGGTATATCTATAAATAACTTGGGTACAATGTACCGTATTGATATATATTGATTCTGGAATGTATACATTTATATGTACTATGTAATAACACTAACACGAAACTTTTTTTAGATGAGGTCAGTTTGGCACCAACTCCTCACTACAACAGTGCAATTCTTGCTGATCTTTTGATGGATTCCCATTTGCAACACTTGCATACCACTTTGAAAGACTGCCATGGATATATTGATGCAATCAAGCTTTTAAAAGTTTGGTTACGACAGCGAGAACTAGATCAGGTATAAAGATGTATTGATTGGTGTTACGTTTTTATCGTATTTCGTAACAGTAATGTACAATTAATAGTATCATACGCTATCAACGTGTTTTTTTCTCAGGGTTATGGGTCTTTCAGTGGATTTTTAATATCAATGGTTGTTGCATTGCTTTCAAGTCTGAACAAAATCAACAAAGCTATGAGCAGTTACCAAGTTGTGCGAAACACTTTCCAATACTTGGGTATGAATTAATATGTTGGTTTGAAACAGACCTTGTTTCTGCAAAAACATATCAGTTCATTTGTAGATTGTATGTTAGAATAAATTAACTATGGCCTGGCACAATTTTTTGACTATACAGTAAACAGATTGTTAACTTGTTTTTGGATTGTTAGTTTTTTTGAGATTGTCAAAACTAAAAAAACAAACATGCATTTGTAGCAACAACAGACTGGAGCTTGAAAGGAGGAGAATGGCAAAATTGTGATTATGTGAATGTTTTTCATGATCACTATGAAGTTGTTTTCATTGATCCTTGTGGAAAATTAAACTTATGTGCAAACATGTCTACTCTTTTATATCACCAGGTAGGAGAACTTTTTTAAACATCTAGATCAGCAACCTATCTGCCTTCCAAGCATATTTATTTGGCTTGCAGCATTCTCTAAATGAATCAATGTTATTTGTAAACACATGTCATGCAAAAGCAGATTTTGATTCAAAATTGCCGATGACAAAACACTTTTGTAAAACCACATGAAACCCTAAATTACTTTAATTTTGTTGATTTAATTGTTTGATTGATTTTGTTGTTGATCGAACGGACTCAGGCGACCAAGATTTTTTTATTTTAAAAGGTGATTTTAAATATCAAGTGGTAATGAATGTGTTGATAGATGTCATAGTTATATTATCCTGATTCCTGCCATATTCTTTTGGAATCATGTTTATATTTTTGTGATTTTTTAATGTCATCTCGGTAGCGTACTTCGATGTTGAAAAGCAGTTTTTCACATTTTTATGCTTGCTTTGCTTTGTTTGTATTCAAGGTTCGTCATGAAGCAGAATTGTCATTAAAAGCTCTTGATTTTTCGCAATCCGGTTTCAATGCTGTTTTTATGCAATCGGTTCCATTTTTACAGAAGTTTGACTACTTGTTTCAGTCAGTTTGTATTCTCACAAAATTTAATATACATCATTGTCACTTGTAATGTATACCATGCATAATGACTTAGTTAGCTGTTGGTGATATTTGCCATTTTAGCTGACAGTTTACACATTCATGTAGATGTATATGTACTAAAATAGTTATAAATCATAACAGGATTTCCAAAGCTTCAGCTTTTCAAAATGCCTGTGACAAACTTGACATCAGTGACAGAGTGATGGACCATGGTAGCAATTGTATTACATCTTCACTACCATCCATAGGTAGAGTTTTAATAAAAGGATTAGGGGACAGGATACATCTGCTGGGTATCAAACCCCACAAATACAAAGCTGTAAGTGACTAATTTTATGTATTTGTAATATATTTGTTGTGAATTTGTTATAAGCAGTGCTCTGGAATCTACACTTTTATCTTGCTTTCTCGTGTATTTTTTTGACAGTTGATGGAATAGTAGATCACCAAGTTCATTAAAATTAAATTTGAATACTAAGTAACAATTAAAATTAATTAGAATTTTTTGTTTGAGTTTGAATTAGTTTTCCTGAAAGGTTAATATATTTAATTAGTGGAAGATCAACGATTCACCTCCAACATGGAAAAAAACTGAAAGCAATGTCACCTTCGGTATTTTACTGAATGCTAGCCATGCATTTGACGTTCTCAATAAAGGCCCATCTGCTGATAGCGAAGAAGTATGAACTTGCAGCACTTATTTTTTACTGTTGTGCTTAAAACTTTATTTATTTCATCACTGTTACGCTGGCTTAAGTTTTAATTTGTGGTATATTTTTTAAACTAGGCCAAATCTTTTCGGGAGTTTTGGGGAGATTGTTCAGATTTACGAAGGTTCAAAGATGGGTCAATCTGCGAGGCAGTGTTTTGGAAAGGGGAAGATGCTTCTGCTAGGAGAAACATTCCATTACGAGTTTGCAAGCACATTTTGTCAAGGTTAGCCAGTTGGTATAGACAAAGTTTAGTAAGCTAAAGAAAAACTTCTGTACTTTTTTTTTCAAAAGCTTTTGTTCATTTCTAAATTAATGTCTATCAGCAGAGGTTTAACAATCATGCCACGCTGGTTTTGTGTTTTTTTTTAATCTGCATTGTATAACGTTTACTTAATGAGGAATTTTGCATTTATAACATTTCAACTATTTATTATAATATCCATTTTGATAGCCTTTATTGATTTATTTCAGACATTGTAATATTTCGCCTTCCTCTTTTTCTTTCGCTGCCACTCAATTGGATATGTTTTTGTCCTTTCCACTAAAGTCATTAAAAAATGGAGTAACGATTGGATACAATGGAACAGGTTTGTTTTTTATCAATGGGACTCATGGACTCAATGTCAGTTAGTTACCATGTCATACGACTGTTGGTGATTTAATTTATTTTTATACTGTTTCTTTTTAGCTTATATGCAGTTTTTGTACATTATTAGTCTAAAGTTAGTATAAAAAGCAAAAATTGGAAATTAGATTTATTATTATGGTTATCTGGTCATAAAATCGATTACGGTAGTTTTACTTTTTGGCAAATAATTTTAATGTTAAAAACCTTTTTTAATTTTAGGTGAAGAAAGAAGTTCAGAAATTATGCTTGCATATAATAACTTATGTGAAGATTTGCGAAGCTTGAAGTCTTTGCCACTGTCCATCACCAATCTTCAAGGAATATCACCAGTTCTTCGATTCACAGAAGTACAATGACTTAATTATAATTATAGTTATCAAATAATTTAATAGAGTTTTTAATAGGGATATGTGCCATTACGAAGATTATTCAAGCTTAAGTGAACCCGAATATCACACAGGTCAACGAACCCTGAATCTGTTCGTATCATAATGAGATGGTAAAATTTCAACCAAAAGTTGCCAAGTCTTTTTAATCATGGTGTAATCGCAAAACAAATTGCCTTGTTTCAAAAAATAATGCTGTTTAAACAGCGGTTGAAAAAGTAAAATCTTCAAGAATTTGACCTTTTTTGAAAGTACTGCTGATTCTCTTTTAGCTTCGCCGATAATCAGTTAACTTATGTATTCTGGGTCGTCATTGTTAGTGTTCGCCTGAATCTCCAACAAAGACAATATTCGGCGTATCTATTCTGGTTGGGGTTTGTGTCACCCCATTCCTAGTTTTCAACAACACAGTCACACTTTGTTGTACTCTTAGTAACACTTATTTGTACTGTTTTTGTGATAATGCAATGCCTATAAATGATATATATGCAACCAAATATATTTTCTTGTATAAAGGTCATCCCACCTTCTTGTTGTCAACCAAATGGCAAAAACCCGACTATTTCTGTAAATGAGGAGCAAATTCAAGTCCCAGTACCTGATAAATCATGTCCCAACTTTTATCCTCCTATAGAAGGTAGAAATGCACTGACTGTAAAAGATAGTAATTCTTATATTTCTTCATGTCTAATCTGAGCCTATGCACCATATGTCAAGAGTCATTTGATAAAGCTGCTTGGTAAAAATTTGTAATGCATTGAAAACTTGATGACTCAAATTTGAAAGATCCATTAAATTACTACTTCAGTTATTCAAACTTGGTTAAAATTGATGCATTTCAAATGAGAGCGAGATGGGCAATGCGCTGACATGTTAACACCATTACATCAACTGAATATGTAACCTATCACATATACATAATCGGGCGCGTAAGTTTATGTCATTATTCATTATTTTTTGGAATTAATTTTAGAAAATTAAATGTGCTTTTCTTGTTCTGGGTTTGAGAAAGAACTGAGTTAAATACCTATTTCGAGTTAGTTTTATTCAGAGCTATTAGAAGTTGTTCACGTGTCTTGTAATACTGTAGGAATTTATTTAGCACCATATAAATTACTTGTGTTATGAAAAATTTCGAATGAAATGAAGTTGAGTTATCAAGCTTTCACTGTGCAGTGTATTACTGTATATATTTAAAGTTAAGCAACATAATATTGTCATATGCAGTTGCCAAACACTTAAGTTTTTATCTTTGATTGTATTTATATCCTAGTGTTATGTCATATGGAAGGTAGTGGGAAATGGCCACAGGATGTAGATGCCCTTCAACGATTAAAGGCAGCATTTCATATTGCTATGGCAGATGAATTGAAGTCCAACAATGAAGAAATTGTGTGCATGCCATACCGAACTCACGTTGATGTTCTTAAGGTGATAATTTTGTCCTTTACCGGAAATTGCTTCCAACCATCTTTGAATATGTCATCATGGTTTTTGATTATTTTATGTAATTGCAGGATGGATATGTGTTTAGGGTGTGTGTTGCATATCATCGTGAAATTGGGGTACTTCAGACTCAAAAAAATAAAGATGGCATGGTTAAAATTCGGAACACTTCTCAGTCTCTTGCATTGGAAAAGCAAACGGTCTATTTACCACATTTATCATCAACAATACATGGGTAATTCTGTTTTTGAACAAGAATGATTTCGATTTTGGAATGAATGTATTATGTATTGACCTTTATGTTGCAAAAGTCATTGTATTGTAACTCAGATTTTTTATATGTAAGCAATCTAAGCAATAAGCATGTTATCGCTGAAACTGTGAACCAGTTTTTAATTGTATTTATAAATGTTAGAATGATGGTTCACTATGGTGTGTAGACTGTATACTCTACAACGTGCATCAAAGTTCTGCAGTTAAGTGTAGTTTCAGTAAGTAATCTAAAAAAAAAAGTGTTTCATTCGTTGTCCATTTTACAATTATGCAGGTTATGTCAGAAATTTCCCAGTTATGGACTAACATGCCGCCTTGCAAAAAGGTGGATTAGTTCTCACCTCCTTTCAAGGCAAATTTCAACAGAAGCTATTGAACTTTTGGTTGCGTTTCTTTTTACAGATCCGCAACCGTATACTCTACCAAGGTATATACTGTAGTGTATATTTCTAAGAACTTGAATTGTTAAGAAGAAAGTGTTTAGTAGTATTTAGCACTAATTAAGTTCATTTGAATGAAAAATAATTTGTCCATGGATAAGTAATCGGTAATCAAATGTATGGAAATTGGATTGTAACCATATAGTATGCATTACATTTAGTTCTGCTCAGTCTGGCTTTCTGCGTTTTCTTCATTTACTTGCAACGTATGATTTTGCATCAAATTCTGTGATTGTGGATGTGAATGGTTCTCTAACAGGTGAGCTTGAAATTGTAAGATCAATTCAGAAAAGCATGTAATATGCCTGCAATGGTTGACTAACAATGAAATCGTAACATATAGATGAAGAGAAAGAAACAATTACATCTCATGTCTCCAAGCATCGTGATACTCTGCCAGCAATGTGCATAATGACACCGAAAGATAAAATGCGTTCTTTGTGGACAAGCAGTGGCCCCAGTAAGCTGATTCTTAGAAGGTTAAAAGATTTGGCTAAAATCTATCAATCATTGTTGGAAGGGAAATTATTTTCAACGTATATGGAGTTAAAGGTGAGTTAAAAAGTTAATAGTATCAAGTTAGCGACTAGGTTTAAAGTAAGTTCTTAATAAGTGAATTTCTACAATTCAAAGACCTTAAACTGTCAATTTGCACACCACAACACGATTATAAGTTAAGCATAACAAGTTGATTTAGGCGTCAGCTGTCTCCATTTAGTCATCTAAGCGAAGAACATGCTTGCATTGTTCGTCTTTGATGTCTCATACGATCAACTAAGATTAATAAAAAGAGGCATTGTTCGTTCCCATCTGATTTCCTAATACAGTATGGTGTAAAGTAGTTTGGGAAGGGTTGCAAGAAAAAACTAAGACGGAAAACAACAGAATAGAAATAACCAAACCAGAAAATACCAAAACTGAAAATACTAATATGGAAAAAACAAAACGGAAAATACTAAACAAGAATACTGTCTTTGGCGAGGATGTATGAAGCTTAAGCGTACTATTTTTTTCCAGTTTGGTGTTTTAGTATTTTCCGTTTTTGTTATTTTGGTATTTTCCTTACTAGAATTTTCAGGGTCTCCTTTTGGAAACTGTTTATTAAACGTTTGGTTTGTTGCAGTGAGTTACATCCTTTACATTTTTAGAAAGTTGAGATCACATTTATTTGTAAACCTTAACCTCCAGCATTCATTTGTATATGATTACTCCAAACAACGTCATAAATGTTACAATTAATAATCACGTGGAACTAAAGGACTGACAAGCCCTACTGTAAATTTTGGTATAACATAAGGGGAATTCCCCCATATGAGCAATTGCTAAATTAAGGCAGGGTGTCTGTGTTAGACTACTCCAAATTGATCTGGTTTTCTAAATCTAATGAAACGTTAATGATCGTGAAGACGTGTTGGCTAAATTCCTAGTGGAGCATCCCCCGATGTAGGCACCCATGTTTAGGTGTTCATGCACAATCTAATACCACAATATTCAACATATAGCCTGTCTTCACCCCATCCATGACTGCTTACGATGTTCTCATTCATTTGAAATCACAATGGTTGCCGAGAAGACATGAATCAGTGTCCCAGGTTCAAAATTCAATGTCTTCAAAGCATCGTGCCATAGCTGACTTTACATTTGACTTGAGGATTTTACCTGTGGTGAATTTTGATCCCGTTCAGATGTATTTAGATGAGCTGGAGGTTTGTATGAGTCAAATATTTTTAGGCATTCACTATCTTGGCAGACTTTTCGGATAGAAGCAATTAGGGATGTGCATTTTAGAATATCGAATTCTTAAAACCGAATCCAATACTATTCTTTTCTTATTTTTGGAACCGATATTATTCTAATCACAATCATTACCCACAGAGGTTTTACCTCGTATAACCTTTTCTAACACAATTACTATACACCATTTCACTCAATGCGATGGTTACTACTCTACACAAACGCTTAAATTATTATAAATTTAAAAGTATTTTATTTGTAAATTTCTTGAAAAACGTCCTAATTAACTATTCTCGGTCAACAAAATGGACAACTAACAACAAGAATTTCATAAAGGAACCTCTCATAGTTTATCATGTCCCAGATATTTGTAAAAAACAAGTGTAGTTGTTGTTGGTTTAGAACTATTCAAAATTCTGGATTCCAAAAAAAATCAATCTAGAATAGTAAATTATTCTACTTTGCACGTTCCTAGAAAGAATCCGGTCAGTCTTGCTTGAGCTGGTTGAGAATAATATAACTGAATCCGTAATAACTACGAAACTCGATCAGTTTAATGCGTTTGTTTTGTCCTGTGTGCATAAGGAAAAATTAAATTTTATAACTTATTTTTATTCTTTTCAGAAATCGTTCAGTGAGCTAGCCATGTTTTTTTACGATTCATACGGTGGCTCTGTTATTGGTGTGCTTTGGCGTGTGCCCGAATTTCAGCCAAAGCCATTCAAAGTAAGCTTATTTTGCTCCAGCTACTGTGTTATGCATGCAACATCGAAAGTTGATTATTTGTTGAAGTTTAAATAATTATTTTTTTATAAAGATTTCTTCTGTTTCTGGCAAGATGCTGAACAGCGAAGGAAAAGTTGTTCCAAATGTTGAAGCTATAATAGAAGATTTTAAAACTATGGGTAAAGGATTAGTCCATTCGCTTGATATAAGACCTGATAAGTGGAACATATAAAAATTAATAAATGTGCAATTGTTCATTTTATGAATTTCTGTTTTGTTTTCTGAAATGCTCAACAATGGACAGATTTTGCTTTGATCGAGTAACTCAACTTTGGTTTTTACCGGATTTATTTAGACATTACTCAACACAATTAATATACATGCAACGTTACTAATGGATTTAGGAAGGTTTTTTGTAAAAATTGTAACACACCTCCGCATAAATACAGTAAAAGGATCAATAAACGCAGTTCTAAATAACAAGAGAGTTGCCAGAATAGATTTAGATAATTTGTAATAGCCTTCACTCAGATGGAAATCAGTTCATTTATGTCCCGAAAATATATTTCTAGGTTAGCACGGTGTTGCACCCATGGCTATAATTTATTATGTGGCCACTCTAAAACATAACAAATAGTCGTTATATGGTCGTAAACACCTTTTAAAGCTAATTTTGATCTGTTGTAAAAATTAAAGGTAGGTGTATTTGGTAAGTGAGTATATGTGTCTTATCCAAGGAAATCATATCTCTGACAGTATAGGTGTACTTCATCTGGCCTTACTCATACGTTGACTTCATGTCAATCAGTCATAGTTTGTTTAAAACAATAAAATTCAAAAAGTACCCGAGTTCACCACAAATATGGCAACACTGTTGTGTACAGTGTACACCTTACGATAATGAAAGAAAAGGAAGTCGTACACCCGAGACAGCATCACAAAACGCATGGTAAAAATTGTTCAACCATATAACTTAATATTTTATTTATTCCTTAACCAGGAGCAAGTTTCTGTGACGGGCCCTTGTAAGGGAAATTTCTCTCTTGAGACTAATCTCTCTTTGTTAACTGTTTTCATTCCAATTTCAAAACCAGGATTCCAAAAATGAATGAGAGACTATTCTCTATTTGTTAACTGATTTGAAAACGAACAACAAATGAATTAAAAAGTCATAACAGATAAATGTCTCACAAAAACCAACACGCTGTAAACTTGTTGTTATGGTTCTGTGCTACTGAGGGTGTTTTTGGAGTTATGAACTGCTGTTAATTATTGCTTTATCGATTGTTCGCTAATCTGACTCCACTGATAGCGTCTATCAGAGTATCGATCCTTAAACGGAGGAGTTTTCACACGACTTGGAGTTCAGAAGTTCACATCAATCTTGCGCTCTTATCGCTCCGCTACCGCGCCTTTGAATGACGTTTTGCTCAATACATATCATATGTAGTATTATTTGTCACGTTTCCGGTGCTGCTAAAACTGAATTGCATGTCTCAGTCATGACTGTATCCTATTACGTATATATATACATACATAGCCTATATAGTATACTCTCTGGTTGATGGCAACATTTATCCGAAGCAATAAGCCAAACCCGATTTACATTTTCCGCATTTTTGTTAGAGGCTATACCACGTTAACTATAATGAAAATTGCACCTCTTCCTATGCGTCTTCTGCTAACCTACTAGCCTATATTAACTTACTATTAACCACAAAATCTAGAGTTGAAACAAGAGGAAGAAGTTATGCTTTTAGGGCCAGGCTTGGTTTCGGGCTTGTAAGTTTTTCGAAAAACTTCGTGACGATTATAGCCTAGTCCTGCATTTAAACATTTTTTAACAATAGCGTATTAAATATGAGGATTCATCTTCGTTTCAACCCAGTCGTCAGCAGTTGGTCAATTCTTTAATAAGAAAATATCAATCGTGAATTATTCAGTCGTGTTTATTTTTGCACTTACAATATAGCCTAATCACAATATTTGATACGTTCAGCAAATTTTACTTTTGACGTCTTAGATCGAAATTGGACTTCAAAATGCTGGTTTCCGCTTGTGTTTATGAATTCACTCTATAAATGCATGAGACCCGTTTCCATTTCTTTTTGAACTCCCGCACTCTCCAAGTTTCGTGTGATTTACCACATACTGCCATTATGATATTCTGCAAGCAATTAGAAAAACAGCCTTCTGAAACAAAATGTTTGTCGTTAATTAACTAATTTAGCGTAAAACTTTTTAAAAGTTAATGCTGTTATGTTATTAAATCAATGCAATCACTCCATTCATTCGTCGTTCTTTTGTGGGTGCATTATCGCAACTAAACGGCCTACTAATGTGTTATTTTTATTTGTCATGGGCCTTTTGGTTTTAACAAACAACAATTGCCACAACATTTCAACTTATAGGCTACATTCAGTTGTAGCAAACAGATTAGTCTATGACAAAGCAACACAATATTAATATAACTGACGCTGCCTTCTCCAGATAAACATAACGAGTTACCTTGTCGGGGGCCTGGTCCTGTCCTTTTACAATATCGTTTTTGTCCTTTTCAAATCCTTATTTTTCGCCGTCAACTGGGAGGCGCAAAAATGTGTTCCTAGGCTTTTTTATAACACAGTGAAAAGAAATGCTCACGCGCCATAATGGGCCCAGTAAACCTGGTAAAAAGAGCTACTTTCTTAGTTTGTTTTATTATAGAGTTATATTACTAAAAGTGCATTTACTCAAAATATTGGCTCGGTCACCGTGATATTCGAGCGCTGCCCTCGCAATAAATGCGGCCCATATTCCGTGTTCGATATCCATTGGCGCTATTCTGTCGTAATACTCTTGGATAAGACATTAACAGCATTTCTCCTGTTCAGTGGACAGCACTAATTTCGGGCAATACGATATAAAAAATGTGTGACAATCGGAACTTTCACAAAGGCTAGCTTAGGTACTGGGGCTCGAGCAATGACAAATCATTTCCGGTTTAAGTCTACAAAGACTTTCCTCAGTCCGAGGGTAAAGATGATAATTATCATTCCATACCAGTCCTGTATGGCAGGGAGTTACTTGAAATTCTGCATGTGATTTTAGTAGCCTACGCCTTTATTGCCTTGGCTACTATTTCATGAAATTCCGTTGAGTTAACAACATATCTTTAGCGTCTGCAATAGCCCGCTATACTTTGGGCTAAAAGGTTAAGTTCTACCAAATTTCAATTACATTTTTGCCCAAGTTGTTCATGCGACCTGAAAGTTTTTAACACGCCATGTACTAGGGTAATTCCTGGAGTGATAAACAACACCGGCCATGCTTACCTATGATTAGTCCCAATTAAGCCAGCACGAACGGTACTCTTTTATCCATCCGCAAGGTGGCTATTATACACCGAATGATTGGGGCAGGCGCTTCGTCATCTGAGTCAAGCTGGCGAACCATGTCTGGCGAACATTAATTTTCTTGTTTTCCAACCTTTGTTCGCCCACGTTACTTTTGGTGAAGCTGGCAAACAGTGTTCGCCAGACACTGTTCGCTAGCTTGTCTACCCTGTAATTTATATTTTACTTTGTTTATGTTCACCGCGAAAAGCGAAAAACTAGTGGGCATGTGCATCGTTCCTCCCATTCGTGCTGGCTTTAAGTGGCACTGGCGCGCAGATTCCTGAAAATGTTTCGAATGTCGAGTTTGTTTTCTCTCTTGTTAGGCACCCAAGGCAAACTGCTTGCGTAGCATTCAAGCAATATTAGGCTAGCCTAGGTCACTTTACGCTGGTATTACTTGAGGCCTGAGAGTCTAGCTTATTGCAGAAGTTAACTATATCATAATGACGTCGTAATTTAGTAACATAAAAATAATTCACATAGTTGTGCACTTCTGCACAAGACCCAAGATATCTAGGCGATATATCTCAACATTGTGGAAAGCGTGGTACCTATGTACACATGAGACTCATCATTTTATTATAAATAAACAAAGCTAACTTAAGCTTCAGTGTATGCCGACACGCCAAAAATTGTGTCTTTGCACCCACGATCTCTTGCTAGCCTACTATACTTTCCAGTTGGTGAATACATTCCAGTTTATATCCGAAAGAATAAATTGTGACATCACTAGTCTTCTACTCTTCTTCCCATGGCCGTACATGCCCATGGTACTAGGCTAGTCTACTTGACCCTGTTTGCAGTGTATGCACTTAAACAGGTAAAGTAAGCCGGCATCATGATAGTGAATACATCATGACAGTCTGTGCAAATATTTGCATCAAGCTACCCACTTGAGTGAAGAAGCAAGAATCCAATTTAAACATACTTACATTTTTATTTTTTTATGTTATACTAATTTTTGTTAAATGTGTGCATGCTTGTATGGACTTTTTAAATAACAAGTTTGGATATAAATGCTCTATTTGTTGAAAACTTCAATTAAAGGCATACCGTAAAGATCAAAGGTAAGTGACTAATTTGTAATGCTTAATTTAAAATATTTGGCAACAATATAGTACGATGAATTTTTATAAATCCAGGAAATAACTTTTAGGGTTACGGTACTTACGAAGGATGCAGTAAGAAATTTCAACATACCAAATTTACATGTATTTGTCACATTCTATAAAGATTACAGATTCATAATAATTTAAACTTAAGTTCCATTTAAATCATAAAGTTTACATTTTTAACAGTTTAATACTAGAAATATGATTACATATTAGGCTCCATTTTAGAGCTAGGGAAAGTGAGGAACTATGGATTATTTTTGTAGAGATTGATGTTGCATATTATTGGCAATGTTTGTTAGAAAATGGTAACATATAGAAAAGGATAACTTGAGTAAGCTTAAATTTTATGAACATTGTTCAAGGAAGTGGTTTTAAATAGAGTTTGCTATTAGTTCAATATAGTTCTTTTTGCCAGTATAAAGCTGGCAACAGTTTGCATTGTACATTGCCATTTATATGCGTTATTAATTGCTATAAAGTCTAAAGTATGATATTATGTCATGAATATTTCTGACATTCCCTATTTAACTTAGTACCTTTGCAATATTCTTCAATTTCTCAGTTTACTCATTCTGTAAATTAGTATTGCTGCAGTTATTTAACTCATTAATTGAAAAGTTGTTAGAAGTATATATTACTTTAGTTTTCTTTTTAATTATCATATGAATTTACCTTGATCAATCATGTCATTCAGTCTGTGATCTTGTCCTACATATTGTTTCGGAGTGATTTGTACCCATGTCAGTTACATTGACTGAAATGGAGCAGTTCAACCGTGAAGCTGTTAGTGTAAGTAATTTCATCAGAGCCAGTGGGTGTTGTTCAGATTATCATTTTAGTGGTTGGTGTTTATTCATGTACTGGTAGCTAATAACGCTGAATGTAGTAGCCTGTTGCTGTTCTGTTGTGTTAGCATGAATGGTCGCTTTCTAGCAATACAACACCTTTTACCACATTAATATTGCAACACTGTAGTTGATTAGCAATTGGAATTTTCACATACTTTGAAAAGATTTGATGTTTCCTTTAGTTGTTATGATCACTGGTATTTTAGGCACAATTGCATTCACAATTTATAGTGGAGTAGTAGGCTACCACTTAACTCAGGAGTGGGCAACCTTTTTAAACTCGCGGGCTGCTTTGGGTGTTGGATTGGTCAAGGTCATTAGTACTTATGATGTTACAATTAGAATAAACCTTAATTTGGTCCCATATATGCGTTCCTCAATGTAACACTTTCAATGGTAGGTATCGCATTGTGACAGAGCAACCTCCTGCCAATTGGTCTGAAAACTGCTTTCATTTTGCCTGCAGTATTCATATACGAGATGCTCAAATGTAACGTTAATACATTAAGTACGATCAGGAAAAGTTTGTTTAAAAAATTCTAAGTTTGATTGACTTTCATCTGTGGTACCTTGAAAGTTGATCTCCAGTGTCCAGACAAAACCTGATTGTTTGCTATATGGCGGTGTAGTAGTTGCTACGTATACCTTAGTAGTACAGTATCATCTGTCCTAAAGGGATATTTTAGTTTTTTTAATTTTTATTGAACCAGTGGTTTTTGATAGTTAGGGAAAATACATAGTTTGAGCATTTTATTTATCAAGCTTCTCAGGAACCCTATGTGGGCTGTAGGTTGCCCACCCCTGTTTTAACTTATGCATGCAGACAAAAACAAAGCGTTGTAAATATTTCAGGCAAATATTACATTATCACCTCTAATACAAAATAGATGTACATAGTTATGTACCAAAAATTAAACAATTGACAAGTCCAATATTTCAGTATTTCTTTTCCTAAAATCCTAGGGTCGTTTATTGGCGTTCTCAAATATTTGCAGACCGTCTTGACACATACACAACCAATATTGTAATGTAGTATGATGTCATGAGCTGAGAAAAAGCAAATTCTTTAGTTGTCAACAGTATTGAAACCGATTGTGCGTAATGTTGTTTTGCTGGATTTCTTTGGTTTATATAAAGCAGTAAGCAGATGACTCGTGATAATCGGTATCATAGTTGACCATTTCATACCAACTTGAAATGCTTTTTAATTTTTTTAACTTCTTGTATTTGAAAGATGGCTCTTGCATTTAAAGGTAAAGTTGTTCAATGGGCTACTTATTTCTCTGAAGTAATATTTGCAATAACGGTAGCATGTTTATAGTAAGGCCTAATCAAGCAAGCATCTTAATAGCAACAAATAATCGTAGTTTG
This sequence comes from Clavelina lepadiformis, assembly GCF_947623445.1. Lineage (NCBI taxonomy): Eukaryota > Metazoa > Chordata > Ascidiacea > Aplousobranchia > Clavelinidae > Clavelina > Clavelina lepadiformis. The sequence goes on from NC_135243.1 coordinate 10,251,486, forward strand.
GCAAGAAGGGTTTATTTGTAATCTGCTCTCTTTTGGTAATTTGTGATTTGGTAGGTATGGTTTATTTTTGTGGTCAATATTTGGTGGGTACTGCTATTAGTAGCTGTTTCAGACGCCGTGAACTCTGTTAGGTACAATTTGCTTCCCTTTTATTTTTGTCAATACGCCACTGCGTTCTTCGATTGCTGTCATACCATGTTATTAAAGGAAACAATAAGGTTTAGTATGTATCCGGTTCTTCATCGCCTGGCTTGTGAATCTGTTTTTCTCAGCGTGTGGTTATGCAAATGGTAGTTGTTAATGGTTTTGAACTTTTGTTAATAGGCTGTTAATAAATAGTTCATTGTTAGAAACAATCTCAAAAAATCTAATTTATAATTCATTCTCTGATATGCTTTTGTGTTGAGCGAAATGGTAAAACATCCGCGAAATGTTCGCGCTGGACTGCCCAACTTTCTGGTAGATTCTGTATGCAATTTCGCTTTTATAATACAAATCTGTTAGTGTTGCGTTGACCAAACGGTTCACGTTTCAATTGTTAGTTAATGAAGCACTTGCTTTGTCGAACGTTCCTTTTCGAGATTTATTTGTAGGCAACTAGGCATACGAGTATTGTTGTTATCATGGCGCTTAGTGTTGGCACGTTCAACGCAGATGATCTTGTGGGCTCCACTTAAAAACAGCCCTGCAGAAGGTCAGTAAAACTACTTCGATTTCCTTGTTCCGTCTAGAAACACTTTTCTCTAGGGAATACTGTGAGGACAAATAAAAATATCGGCCCTAAATTTCTTACTTCGGAAAGTGAATTTATTCAGTTAAGAAAGCACCGTCTTGCCTGTATTAAAATTAGCGACTTGCTTCATGTGTTTCAACGTTGGGACATATAATTTTTCTTGTTGTTTTGTTATCGACTGCCATTTAAGTACCTTACAAACAAGTTTTTCTTTTACAGCCTTGACAGGTAGTAGAGTTTGGATGCTTCTGCCGTATCATAAACTGGTGTGCTCGTTTTTGAAAACGAATAAATTATGCAAAGGATCACGTGATCTGGAAATACTTTGGCGTGATCGATAACTGCTGTCGTCGGTTGTTTGTGGACTGTGGGACTGGTTGAGATCTACTCATTTTCCTGCACAACGTACTCTTATCATTCCCTTGTTAGTGTGCTCTGGGCGTTCAATTAACTCCTTTCTTTGGACGAAGATTTGTGCAAAAGTTGTTCATCTGCCCGTTTTATCAATGCTTTCATTTCTGCTGCGTTAAAAATAACAAAGTAGTAACAGGCGACAAACGTTTGATTTTACTTGACCCTTGGCGTGACCCAATCACAAGTTCAAATTTTTCCGCAATTGGTAGTGATAAAATTATCAGACCATAAAGTAACTACTGCTCGTGATTGCGAACTAATCGTAAATTTCCTTCAATTTACTTTGATATCTTTGCGCTGTAGTTTTTGTGTGTTTGGGGCTACTTTGATTCTTTCTAAGTTATAGTTTATTTGTAGGGTAACTAGAGAATTCTGCAGGTTTTCATTTCTATACCACAGAATAGCATCATACTATGCTGGCCTGACAGAGTTATGGAAATAACATGTAAACGTTTCGAACATATTCGGTTTTCTAAAGTTAGTATTCACATGACTAGCCGTTTCGTGTTGTTGCATTTATTCCTTAAAATCAGATGGCAATGTTGTTTAAGTCGTTTATTGCACACTCTAACGGATTTTTGCGCACTGTTATTTGACCTTGATTTCATCTTTTCATAACTTTCAAGGGTCGCATTGAACTGTTATTGTTTTTTACACAGGTCGCCTTTCCATTGGTTGTTAACGCCCTCAGTAAACTCCGCTGACGCACAGTTCAACGAATTTAGATTAGATTGCCACCAGCAACTGTCGCTGATCTTACAACAAAATTATAGTAAAATAAAAAAACAGGATATAGTTTGGCACTCTGAAGGTTAACTTTATATTTTTCTACACGGGCTTTGGCAAGCATAAGCTTGCTTCTTCAGGTATGCTGCGAAATCAAATCCAAACATTTTGTAGTACACCTGAAGAAACAAGCTTATGCTTGCCAAAGCCCGTTTAGAAAAGTATAAAGTTAACCTTCAGAGTGCCAAACTATAACCTGTTTTTTTATTTTACTTTAAAATTTGGTTAACACGGTTCAGACGACATCAACTTCAAAAACAAAAGTATAGTATGAGTACGACGTCGTTAATCATATGTTAACGTTAATCACAAACTTGACAATATTTCACAACCATGATTAGAAATATCGAGCGATAACGCCACAGTTCACAAGCTACGTACTGAACTGAAGTAACAAGCAATTTTAGGCAGCTGCGTGCATCACCATTAATTTCAATTGGCCATTCCCACTTTTTATTGACAGATGATCTAATAAACCGCATACGTGTCAAACTCCCGGCCCGCTTTACAATAAAACTTGGCCCGCAATGCTATTTTATACATTGAACTATTTCCGGCCGCGAGGTCATTGTACAGTATAACTCACTTTTTTCAAGCAAGAAACAAGATTATTACAAATCGCACAATACAGCAGCACAACAGTTGCCCCATCATACGATAGAACAAATCGATTTATTCTATCGCTTGTAATCTGGGCTGCTTTTTTCTTTATTGTTTGTTAATTCTTTAATGCTTTCGCAAGGAGATGAATGAAACATAATGATGTAAGAGAAGAATAATCAAAAATAGCCCAGTCAAAAACATCAAAAATTTGTTGTTGTTTCGCTGCCTGTTCCAATTCATGTACTCGTGTCATGAAACGTTCAATTAGGTTTTATCCTTACGTCCCGCGACGTTAAATAAGTTTTGAGTTTGACACCCCATTCTAAGGAATGATTTATTGTTATAAGCATTTGAAACGGGTAAACAGGTGGTAAATGTTGCTAGCCGAACAGCTTAAAAGCTATTTTTAATATGAGAAATACAGTTCATTGAAACATGTTCAAGGTCAACGCGCTCAACTGCAATATATTCTTTTAGATGTAGTGCAGTATATGCTAGTGGCTAGACGACACAACAAACGTTGTGTTAAATGTATAGAAATCTCGATTCGCTCCAAAGAAACTTATATTTTAGTTGTGTGCGTCAGTTTATGCTTTTCTACATTATGGAAGTTGAACTTTTTGGAATCGTGTTCTTTAAAGTGAAGGGCAAGTCCAAAAACAAGTTGATCTTATATGAAAGAACACTACTCACTGAATATCCTGGTGAAATAGTTTTGCAAAATACTTCTTGGTTAGGTAATTATAAGCAAAAGAAAATCGCAAAATTGGCCTTAATCTTAACGTAAATCAAGGCCTTTGTGATTTCATATTTAATCAGAGACGACATTTGCAAATTCATAAATGTAGCAATACCTACTTTGTTCTATATCACGAATGTATCTGTTACAGCTGTATAGATTGCCCTAACCCACAATAGCTTGATAGGTGACAGCCTATTGCCTAACTACAGCAACAGTACGGCACCGGTTTGACCTGGTAGCCTATGCGGTCGAAAGGATATCGCAACTTCATGGCCTCACAAGCCTTGAAGGCGTCGCAATGAAAGTTAAATCCTGAAACTTTCTGCGATTTTCTTTTGCAGATAACTGCCTAACCAGGAATTATTTTTCAAAAATATTTTGCCAGAATGTTCAGTTAATATTGTTCTTTCATATAAGATCAACTTGTTTTTGGACTTCCCCCCACTTTAAGTCAGGCCTGCACAACTCAAAATGGTACAAGGGCCGTAACAAGAAAAACTATTTTTGGCGGGCCGCATACTAACCTTGATGGAACCATTGTAACGTGTATACAATGCGATATAGTCGAATAAGAGGTATCGCCAAGTTATGAAAAAATGAAATGTTGTTACATCGTGGGCTGCATTAAGAGGTTGCGCGGGCCGTATGTTGTGCTGGCCTGCTTTAAGTGAACGTTATTGTACTTACGACGGTAATTTTAGCATTAAATGGAAATAAATCGTATAGATATTAGAAACATTTCATTGGCCCGATTAGAGTGTTACTTTTGCAACTGAATCAGTAATGTAAGTTATGTTATTATCGACAACTGCCAAACAGAATTTTACAAATCCCATCGTCTCTTATTATTTTTATAATCTTATATGGATTAACATTGAGCAAAATCTCGCGTTTTTGTCGTATCAACGTCAATAGTTTCCTTATGTTTCAATTTCGTTTAGTATTGCAATACTGTATCTCTTCTCTTGACACGGACACGGCGTAAGCTATGTTTGAACGATTGGAGAGGTTTTTCCAGGCTGATAATTAATTTTCTGTATGGCATAACATTAAAGTGCAAGCAAAATTCACTCCCGAACACTGCGCCATTTGTTTACGTCATTACATCAATGCAACACTCAAAGTTGTGTCAGAGGTAACAGAAATATGGCGCGCACATCTAGTAAATGCTTTATTCGCTCGTTCTTCTCACCCATATTGCAATAAGGATGGTTCTCAACATCTCTCCGCAGTGTTCTTATGTTTGTAGGGTGTCTGCAGTAACTCTTTGACTGTAAATTGTTATCTTTTCTTCATGAGCTTATCAACTGTAAAGTGACAACAATTTCACCATACCGATGTCAGGCTAACAAGTTTTTACAGTATAAATAAAGAAACAAAAACATTCCAGTTTACTATGTCATTGATTGCTACTCCTTTGAAGTAAAAACAAAGCTTTTTTATTAATTATTACGGAACATCAGACAACTACACATTTATTTTTTGTTTTGTTGTTAATAGTTTTGCTGTGCAGACTACTGTAGTGTCTTCTACTTATACATTAACCTGTAACCAAATTAATGTTGTATGCTCGTTGTTATCCATTCAGTGTAATGTGTAGTAAACATACGTTACGTGGAGTATTATCTCGATGTCAAACTAAAACTTTTCAGCTTGAATTAACTTGGTAAAGTTATTTGTTAGTTAACATTTTTTGATTTATAGGTATCTGGGACACGGCAGGTACTGGATAGCGAAGGTAATATTCAGGAAACAACATGCAATTTAACAATTGAAGACGGTTATCCCCCCTTAAATCCCATTTTGCAGTCGGTAAGAAATATAGGCTAGTCTGGAGTTATTAAGCTATTGAATTTCCATGTTTCAAACATTTTATTTTTTTAAAGTGATAAGACTCGTAAAGTGCTAAGACAAGTTAACTTAAAACCATTGTCAGTAAGATATGTCAGTAAGTATAGAAGAATTGTCAGCAAGCAAAAATCGAACAAAGAATTTTTCAGTAAGATATTGTACTACTGAAAATGAATTATTGCCTAGCCCTAGCACTATCGCAATATTACTGTTATTTTTGACGTAAGTCGCGGCGATTATAACGTCACAATTTGATGACGTTCAGTTCAAGTATGATAGTAAAGAGTTAAAGACCTACATCTGCTCTGTAGGCTATAACTAATCTGTTTGGATTGAATACGATCTTATAGGTAGATGGTTAATTGCAAATGACGCTTCTTTTCACATAAAAGATCATAGGTTTGGTGACAGTGCATGCACTGCTGAAACTTTTGTGTCCTTACGGCCAAAACCGGTTAACGGTAGGCTATCGACAACAGACAAGACAAAGCTCAGTCAACTGTAGCCTAGCAGCTACTTCACCGGTATAAATACGCTAAATGTAATTTACCGTATTTACTTGATTGTAAACCGGTCTTGTTTGAAAGTTACCCTCGATTGTATAGCGCACAGCATAAGTGGTAATTGTGTTGAAATTAAAATACGGTAAGCCGTTTTTGATTGAAAGTTTTGTATTGGTAATATGATAATGTATTAATAATAATGTTCACAACAATATCATAAAGCAAACGAGTGCTTACGTCACCAAACGTATATATACGTCGTCTGGCACCTAAAGTTTTAAGTCCGCACAGAACAATTCGCACTATTACGGATGTGATTGCAGAACAAGAATTCTCGTTTTACCCAAGGGACGGGTTAAAAGAGGTGCAGCCAATTAAAAAATAGCAGCGAATAAAAATTTTTAATTGGTAAGAAAATGTAAACCGCACAAATGATGATAAAAAAAATTTGTGTTACAATCGAATAAATATGGTACGTAACGCCTAAGTAAAAGATCCAGTGCTCTGTAGTGCATTTAAGAGAAAGGCATGTAATGATTTGCTTAGAACCTTCAAGAAAGACTTAGATAGAATGCAGACATCTTGCGGTGAAAGCAAACAATTTGCAGAAGACAGAGAAGCCTGGAAAAAATTTACTGCCGGGTGTCGGTCGATGCGAGCAATAACAGTGAGCACATATAAACTCTACACATTTTTTGTTCCATACCCTAAATATGCTTGATCCAAAAACCGCTGTCACGCACATGGATTTAACATTATTTGTAACATAATAATTACCACCACCAATGACGTAATAATTAGCAGCAAATTTACAATTTTTGCGAGACGCTTGAAAAGAATTGATTTGCCGCTAAATACAATTTAAAAAATTTTTTTTTCTTTACTCTATCAGTCTATCCAATGCTGTTAAGACCTAGCACCCTTGGTGTACGAAGTATGAACCCATTTTTAGTTCGAAAGGTTGACAAATGAAGTTTGTTTACAACAACGTTAAACCATTATAGAAAAGTTTGTTTGTTCTAATTCTAAACTATACGTGTGCTGTAAAGTTTTGTATCAGCAACCCCGCCATCCTTTGGGTTTTGCGTGTACCTACTCATGTGTTACGTTATTACGTTGGTTAGCGCATTAACTTTGTGAGTCATGTTGTCAGTTTCCTCGCTTTTTCAATATCGTTGCTCATTACTTCTGATTTTTTACAAGGTTGAACTTTCAAGCAAGCAAGTCATTGAAACGAAATCTTCTGTTCGTCATTATCAAACGTCCACAACAACAGTTACTCAGCAAATTCGTTCTGAAATAGCAAGTGCTCAGCGGGGAATTGAAACTACCCAGCAAAGGTTTATCACCGGATCTCATTCTGCTGGAGGAAAACTTTACTCTACTAAACTGGTTAGAATAGGATCAGTGTATATCGGAATCCTTAACAAAACTGCATATGGCTTGTAAAACTTTCACCTATTCGTAGTTATCAAGTGGAGAATTGCAAATCGATAATCGATCGAAGCTTAACAACGCACCCCGTGATTCGTTAAATAATTTCGTATCCAGAGAACATACCCAATATTCGGCTCAGACTGGAAACAAGGCTTCGAAGAGCATGGCTGAATTACAGCAAAGTAGAAAGTTTGAAATAAATGCTGCATCTGCAACGACTACGATGTAAGCGCTTTGTTTTGTAGTAGAACGGTGTGAAATATGCCATAAATGGAGTTTGCCTAATCGATTTTAGCATTTGTGTAATGTAAAGTTCTGTTCGGTTTAAATGTTTGAATTCTCTTAAAACTTCGATATTTTACTTTGGTTTGATATTTTTAGAATGTGTTTCCACATTATTCAACCTACCAAAGTTTCAACCTAACGTTTAACAGGTTTCTTTTTGTCGCATTTCACCAACAGGCAACAAGCGGCCAAGGAAGCCGTTGAAAACGGAAATGACGACATCAACTACGATATGGAGGAGTTTGTTGATCAGCGGTGGAATATGGCGGAATATGAAGACGAAGAAACTGATTTGGACAACAGCTCTGCACGTCTGTTTGAAAGACAAAGGATTAAAGCCCTGGCCGGTCAGTTTTAAATGGCGAAATTATTTTAATTAGTTTCTGATTAATTATGTCACATTATTTAGGGCACAGCGGTTTTTGTGAACTCTTAACTAGTTTTACAGATTAAGTTTAATTACAAAATGCGTTAATTTCCTAAGTTTTGTGATGATCCATATAATCAGGAAAAGCTATTTTTTGTCGATAAATTGTGTTGGCGTCTTATGAACTAGCGTCCTTGATTCGTTCCAGGAGACCTTTGCTTCAAATACGCTGCACACACTTATTAGTCCATATCTGGCTGAGAATTTCATAATAATTGTTGTGGAAACTCTGTGATGGTTTTTCACCACTGATAAAGCCAACAGAATATACCATAGTACCTAAACACTTTGTTAAAAGAGAATCAAGTTCAACCAACCATTGTTGCAGTAATCAGGACAGTTATGATTCGTCACAAAATTAAAATTTATATTGGCCGCGATTATAGTCTGTGCAGGTTTGCCAGTAGTTATTAACGTAGAGTCTCTTCTTTTCTTGTATGAAATAACCTAAAGGCCGCTAGCATATTATCTTGAAGATCGGTTTCTATAGCGATAAGCACGAGCACCCCACTCAGACAAGTAAAAATTGTTGTAATTGCTGCACTTCAAGCCAGCTGTGTTTCGATTCACCATTAGGTGCCGCCCTTAACCAGTTCTTTGGCTCGACTTTAACTGCTTTGAAAGGAGTTTATCAATTAAAACGGAATGTCAGAAGTGTAAGGCGAACAACAGGTGCATGTCGCTGGTAAGCCATTACGAAGTCAACTGTTTGCTCGATACAAGTGCAATATGCCTTACAATTTTGGTTTGTTACAATTCCTAATGCTTGAATTTCTTGTATACAGTACTTTTACGCATACCATTTGTTGACAAGTTCAGCGTTTAACGCACTTTGGTGTTGATTTTACACGAACTACGCAATCTTTTCGTACAAAAAAGTATTTTCACCTTTTTCTTTTTTAACCTGTAGTGCATTTATTTTAGCGTCGTCTTCGGTCCAGTAAATTATTGATCGAAGTTGTTCATTTAGCGTCTCTATCCCGAATGATTAGTTAACAATGGCAAGCAATATTAAGCAAAACGCGTTGCTTGTGGCGCACGTTTTCTTAGAAGCAAATACTTGGCTGTGCTTGTGTGCTACTTCCAGGGCTAGGGAAATTGTCGTAGACTTCACTACCTTTCATATGTTTTGTGAGCGGTAGAATAAAGCTGAAGTAATAATGCAATTTATACGCAGTAAAGTTGTGGGATGCAGGATCTCCCAACAGCAAAGGGTGAGTTTGGTGATCGATGTCCCGGTATAATAATATACATCAGCAAAGTTTTTTTTTAAAACAGCTGTCAGGCAGTGTTTTAGAAATATATGTTTCGTCTATAATAGCGGTATCTTCAGTCTCTTGTTCAAATAGAATCAGCAATTTGCAATTTTTATGGATTTTCTTTCAGGCAGGTTGAGTTGATAGAAATTGCGCTATGCCTATGCTGAATTAGTTCAAACCGGGACATTATGCGGCTACGTGCTTTGGAACACTTTTTCGAATCTTTTGTAAGCACTTAGTTGTTTTAAACCATAATCCCATCCAATCCAAGGTTGATCCAATCTTTACTTGGTGATAAATGATGGATTTCACGCTGGTGATCGTTTATGCTTTGAGGCAACCTGTCATTACTAGCAAATTCAAAGCTTTCTATAATTATTTTCAGCTGTGCAACGCAAAATTGCTGCCTTTAAAGCTGCTCATTAGCTTGTTAGCTGGTTAGCCTTTTTGCATTAACACACAAATACAACGTCGTGGATGTTTTTACATTAATAAACCTTCATGCATTTTGGGTCATTGATGTTATACAGTATTGCTAGGCTTACCATACGTCCCGTTTTAGCCGGGACAGTCCCGCTTTTAAAGGCTTTGTCCCGGCGTCCCGGTCAGTCAACTAAAAGTCCCGCTTTGGCATTTACTGAGCCAGCATTGCCCTACACTACATGGATATTAGCATGATGTGATTGGTCTGTTTAGCCACCTTGCAGAAAAGCAATACTCGATGCGTGTTCTTGTTTCGTTGTGTTAAATGTGAGAGTAATTGTTACATCATTATAGCTGGTAACAATTGGTCCAGTAGTGAGTTGATTGTTAGCGCATTCGCTTGTTCAGTGTTCAGTAATAGTAAGCTAGGAGGAGGAGATGATCTTTTTGCAGTTAGGTTATCGAAAGAACTTAGTTCGTACGGTGTACCGTTACTGTTTGCATTTTCTTCTGCAAAAACCATTTGAATGTGAAAGCCCTTATCACCTGCAAAATTAAAACTGACTTTTCCTGCTGTGATTTTTATGAGAAAATAAAATCGAATATAGACTTCTGGAAGAAAGTATTTTCTACAGAAAAGTATGATTGGACGATTATGTAAATTTACAAATGCTTGAACGTTGTTTTGTTTCCTAGTAAAATCCATTATTTTAGTTTTTCTTGGTGTCTTACTACTTTAGTTGTCCCTGACGATAGGAATCCAAAATAATCTCATACTTCTAGTAAAATATGAACCACATAATTATCTGATAGGGATCGTTGTTCTGAAGCGTCCCGCTTTTCAATCACAAAAATATGGTAAGCCTAAGTATTGCTGAAACCTAAAGGTGATATTAGCTAATCATTAATCCGACGAAGCCCGCCTTTTCGGATTTAGCCCATTAACCCTTTTTGAAACTGGCGATGTGGTTAAATATTTGTCGTCTCTGTTTAGGCACTGAGAAAGTCTAGGCAAGGTTATCACGTAATTACTGTTTTTTGATAAACATGTTAATTGTAATTCAGTCGAGTTTTTGCTTCTAATAAATTGGTTAGTGACTGCTAGGTGTAATTTTAAAGTACAACTTCTCATTACTACCTTAGGTGTGTTTTCCGGCTCATTTAGGAATATTGGAATTAGTACATGTTACGAGAATTTCATGCAGTCCCATTTAATGGTTATACGCGTAACTATATATTTCAGCTTGCTTCTGCTCTGACGACTGATGTAAACACGTCGATAGCCTTACACGCTTGTATCAGGTTATTGGTTTTCCTCAGGCTGTCATGCTTGAGTAAAATTGATTGGCGTTGGCCGCCCATTGCTCAAATAGTCGATTCTGTTTCTGGAATTTACTGTTTGTGCCATTTTTTATAATTCTTTGGTTTGAGTTGACTCTTGATTCTGTCTTATTGTTTTTGGTAGAGAGAGAATGGCATTGTATGTAACTTTTCATCCTAGAATGGATCGCATTGACTTTCCTTAAAGCTTGCATCAGTGTTTTGGGAAATGTATTTAAAAAGCTTTACACTACGATGGTAATTTAGTAAATTAATTAGTTAATTGTCCAGCATGGTGCGCCAGGGAACGTTGTTTCCTGATATGCTGTAAAGTGTAAATCTTTTGCTTGGTTAACTGAATGCTTTCATTCAAAGTTTCGGACCCGATTCAGGTTTTGGAGTACGTCACGAATAATTGGACCATATATTGCGCCCAACTCCCGATTTTGAAAACAAGTTGTACCCGTTTAAATATTACCGGTACTTTCTACTCCCATTTGATTGTGATGCTGTGTTTGTATTATGAAATGCTGTTGTTGCATTGACCTTGATCAGTTTTATGGTTGTGCTAATTGTGGAACCCCCCATGTTATTTTGCTTATATAAAGATCATCCAATGTATTTGTGCAACACGCGTTAACGGCAATCCTTAATTGAAAGTAGTCATTAATTTATTAATTAACAACAAAAGTTTGTTGTTTCCAATCGAACATGCGTTGAGATATTGATGTAATGAATTTAAACCTTGCGCATAAGTTCCAATATGTGGTCAACTATGCTTGAACCTTTTACTGATTTAGTCTATCTATGCGATTCGTATAGAATGTCAATAATAGCAGTTAGCTGACCTATACAAAACCTAGTCCAGTTAATGCCTGTTGAGTGTTCACTGTATTTGTTTGGTACTGGGTCTGTTCCATTGTTATAAAAAGAATGGCGTTCGCACTCAGCTTTTGTCTACAGAAAAGGTACCGCGCGTTTTGTCTGGCAGTTATTATGGGGATTGAGTAGTACCAATCTTTGACGCTGCTAAGAGTAGTTGCCCTTTCAGAAACATGTGTATATTTGGGCATACGTATAATGTTGTTTTAGAGTAATAACTTATACTGTAATTGTTTTATGTGAATGGCAGCGCTGCACTATAAGTCAGAATTGTTACCCTATAGAAACGTTAAGCGCCGCATGAGCTGAGAGTTTATTATTGTTTAGCTTGTTATAAAACAGCTTTACTATAGGTAGCAAGCAAAACAAAGAGTGTGCAGTGTTTTTACAAATGAATCGCGCAAGTTGGTTCTGGTGGTTCCATCCAAGTCGTCAACATACAGTAGCTGATTTGTAACGATTCGGCATTTTCTTAGCGGCTGGTTGTAACGTTTAATGGCTTGATTGATTTCCTCTATTGACGTACCTGTGCCTACACGTGTTTAAGCAATAAATGATTTGTATGTGCGTTTCGTCAACTTTAAAGCAATTTACAGAAAACATGACGTTAGCTGAGTTATTCAACCTGGCTAGTCCTGGATTTTGTGTTGAGAAGGCTTTACCTTGTACTATCCTCTAGTTAGTCTGTGTGTGAAAGTTGTCGCATTTCTGTATTTTGTAGCAATTTATAAGATGCTTGTACATTGTAGAAGCGGTAGTTTTATTTACATAAGCGTAAGCATTACCTACTGACACCTTCATCAGTAAGTTGTTCGCCGACATTAAATCTTGCATGATGTAAGAAGTTATTCAAACAACTGCTAGTGGGGCTCCAATCAAGAGTGCTTGTCCTAAGGTTGAGTGGAGCTGACTTTGAAAGCCCAGTATCATTGTTTAATATGCGAGGTCCTTAAAAAGGACTTGTTTTATGATTTTCCTTACTAAGGTGTCATATTGCGCCGGTTCCCTTCAGTATTAACTATTCCATATCTGTGGGCGTGTTTGAAGATCTAAATGAAACACTGTGTTAGCTTTTATGATCAATGTTAGATGTTAGATGATCGTGTAACTAACTAGTACGTACCGTTTGTTGGAATTAGATGCCGTCGGTTATGGAATAATGCCAGACACAGTAGTAACAAGGGTAGAAAGCTAGACTTTATTCTTTATGACTACAACCCTCACATATTCATTTGTTTATTTATTTTGTTTGTTTGTTGCGTTGCTTGCATTTTTATTTGAAGTAAACCAATAACTTTCAGTTCATTCGTGGACCGATCACATCTTCGCAAGGTAAAGCCGCATTTTTCTTTCTTGCGTTTTGCCAGCGTTAAGCACTGTTTAGCACTTTCCCGCCATAGATTTCACCTGCAATTGAGTGGCAATGTGGATAAGAAATTGTATCAGAAATCGTCAGTATAACCGGAGAATTTAATCATACAAGGATACATTGCTTAAAAGGGATTTAAAAAACGAAAATGTATTCTTCATCGGACGAGTCCAGTGTCCCTACATCACCAAGAAGAAAATCATCAGCAACTTCCTTGACTCGGCCAAGAAGTGGAAGTCATATTTTTGAAGATCCAAATTTTGGAACTTCAGCCTATAATTACACTCAGGCTGACGGTCGTATTAGACAGTTGCAAGGTGGGTGAGAACTCCTCACGATCGGTAAGAAACTCCGTAAGACACAAATCAGGAAAAGCATTTTTAAATTATACCATCAGCCGCCGTGTAATTTGAGGGCACTGTAACGGTCTCGTAATAATGTTTTTACCATTTCGTATTTTCATTATGGGCAAGTTTACAAACGATTTTGTGAATGCGAGTAATTGGTTTTGTGCATATTCAACTGTAAAACGTCTTCTGAAATTAAACGTAATATTTCTAAATTCAAGCCAACGTTAGTCGAGTCGCCGTGAGAAAAAAGAACTTTTGAAAAGGCGTCAACATATTATTAGGACATGTGAGCTAATGTAATTAAAAAGATACATTTCGCCACGTCTATTGTCCATGTTTGTAATATAAGAAGCGGCTTTCCTTACTTCCGAATTCACTAACTGTGACCGGAGGTCCCCAAACCATTTTTTTGATGTGTGGGTCATACTTTTTTAAAGCTGTGCGTTTGGTTTGAAATATTTTAATGGTGCTATGTCAAAGAGAAGAAGCACAATGTTGTGCAATGATTTAACATGGTGGAACACGAAAAAACTCCTGTGCGTTTTACGACAAAACCAAACGCGTTGTTGACGTGAATTTGATAAATATTAAATTAGGTTTCTCGTATTTACACATGGTGAAAAGTACCGTTAGCTTTCGACGGAAGTGCACCAAGTCTTTTAATATCACTGTAGTTACGGCTAAACACGGATTCTTTCTGCACTATTTGTTATAGTTTTCCCACAAATTGTGTACAATGTTGTGAAAGTAATGGCAGTAAGTGTTTTAAATCTTTTCAGTTTGCACTAAAAGATTACTTCAATTGTGTTACAGCAAGCTTTGCACGTTAGACTTTTTATTTCAAGCAATTTTATAATCGGTTTAATCGTCCTTACTGGTTATATTCTAAACCCACTCCAGTATAAGGTAACAGGTAATACAGTATTATATGATTTTCAAAACTTTCAAGACATGCGTGCAGCGAGCTAGCTATGCATCATAGCTAGTTTTCGTGTTTTTGGACAAGGCGGTAAAAACATCAGGGTTTGCTAAATCTAAATCATGGTGCTCGCGAAGCTACGCTGTGCTTCCATGTGTTCGCCCTTATCTCATTCGCGGTTAGTTAATGTGCAACTAAATGTTCGCCGTACGTACAATCTATTCACTGTTAATATTTGTTCATCTTACAGTGCAAGCGGTTCAGGACAGTTTTGCGTCGGTTTTGGAGATTTGATGTAAGACAGCGTATGTTTGCGGGAGAAGTATTAAGCTTGCGAAATAAAAGCATCCAAATCGAGAAATCTTTACCTGGTAGAATATGCTCAACCCTCTGTTTCTAAAATACTTATAACAATGCGCACCCAATATGCAATCAACGTTACATATTAAAACAAAAACGTTGCATTTTTCTAGTATGTGGTATGGTTGTGCAGTATAACACTTTCCTTGTTTGCTTTAATTGGAAGTGCCATTTTTTCTGTGCTACAGAAATTATTGACCGGGTAAGACTGTTTTGAAGCAGTTAATCATATTGCAATGTGGGGTGGAGTTCATATCTCCAATATCTCAAAACAGATGGAATAAAACTTTATGAACTGTTATAATAATCAAAATTTAATTAATCACGTGGATTCTTATTTTCCAGACATACCGGTAATTTTTCGTGTTGGTTTAGTCATATTTTTATATGATTATCCCATTGACTTGTAATTTTTTTATTTGCACAGATGAGCGTGAGGAAGTACAAAAGAAAACTTTTACCAAATGGGTTAACTCCCACCTTGTTCGTGTATCTTGTCGCATTCAGGACCTCTACATGGATCTTCGAGATGGAAGGATGCTGATGAAATTGCTGGAGATCCTATCAGGGGAAAAGCTTGTGAGCAAAATTTTATTTTGTGTAGACTGACCTTTTATATTCTATAGGTTCAAACACACTTCTTGGAAAGTATACTTTAAATTCATGTTTTAGACAATTGGCAGCTAATAACACTGGATAGCAAGAAAATGTTACAAAAGACCAAAAATAATATATATGTAGAGTGGATATATAGCTAATATCACCTAGCAATAAGTGTAACAAAGCATTTCTGTTGACCAGTATGATGAATATGAATAATAGGTAATTACAACTCGTTTACAGCCAAAGCCTACTAGAGGAAAGATGAGGATTCATTGTCTTGAAAATACTGAAAAAGCTCTTCAGTTCTTGAAAAGTAAAAAAGTCCACCTGGAAAATATGGGGTCGCATGATATAGTGGATGGAAACCATCGCCTCATACTTGGTCTCATTTGGACAATAATTTTAAGATTTCAGGTAAATCTGTATATTGCATGAAAATTTTAAATATGATAGATGTTTTGGCCTAGGTTTTAGATTTTTTTATAATTGATTTCTAAAATTACTATTTTATACAGATGGTATTTGTGATAGTAAATCTTTATTTTTTTTAAAGTGTTGTAAATTACCAATTGATTGATGGCTTTTTTGCGGCTAAATTATTTTCTGTGATTTTACAATTTAGATTCAAGATATCAGTGTCGAAACTGAAGATAGTCGTGAGACGCGTTCAGCAAAAGATGCACTTTTGCTCTGGTGCCAGATGAAAACAGCTGGATATGCTAATGTTAATGTCTTCAATTTCACAACCAGCTGGCGCGATGGACTGGCCTTCAATGCCATTATTCATAAGCACAGGTGCAAATAGATTATAATAATGATGTGGCTTGTATCGTATTATGTGAAATTCAAACTACTGTGTCGTCCAATTTTAGTCTATACCAGTCTGAATTCTTATAGACTGCTTTATCAATGTAGATATTTTACCTAGGTAAAAGTCAATTACTAACCTTGTGCATGCAGTAGATTGAGGTTGTTTGCAATAAATCAGCTGATGACTTTACATGGAAACATGTATTGATTGTATGGACGTATATTGTGTTTTGAGTTGTTTCATAACTCAAAAACATTTATGTATTGTCAAATATTTAACTAATGTTTTAATACCGAGTATTACATTTACTAATTTTTACCTACAGAAAATAAAAAGTGCAAATGTTAATTGTAACTTGACTTACAGACCTGATTTGGTTGATTATGACTCACTGAAAAGATCAAATGCACTTCATAACCTTCAGAATGCATTCAACGTTGCAGAACAGCATCTTGGATTAACTAAACTTTTAGATCCTGAAGGTATGTGCTGCTGAAATCACTAATTTGTGTAATTACTGTTAGATTTCTTTTCTGCGATAACTTTTAACATAAACATGGTTTTATACATAATGTTCTATTTTCCAGATATTGTTGTTGAGCGTCCAGATGAGAAATCCATTATTACATACGTGGTAACTTATTATCATTACTTCTCCAAGATGAAAGCTATTGCTGTTGAAGGAAAAAGAATCGGGAAGGTTTATATAAATTCTCTGGATTTTTACCACGTTCAATAAACGTTCTGTTCAAAACTTGTTTTTACCGAAGTAAATGCTTTCACGTTACAAATAGTTATAGGTTGAACTGTTGAAACACAAAGTTTTCATCTAGGATTTCAACAACGTAGTCAATATTTTGACAGGTTCTCGACAATGCATTAGAAAGCAACAAGATGGTGGAAAAGTATGACACACTTGCCTCTGATCTCTTGGAATGGATTGAACAAACCATCATGATTTTAAATGATCGCACGTTTGCTAATTCACTTTCAGGTACGTTACAACACGCACATAATTTTTAACTTCTTTAAGTAAAGACATGATGTGGGAATTATTTGCTATGGTAAGATTCTTGTCATGCTCAAGTGTTTTTTAATTATATGGTTTCATTTTTCAGGTGTCAGTGCCCAATTGGCAGCATTTAACAACTACAGAACTCAAGAAAAGCCTCTAAAATTTGAGGAAAAGGGCAATCTGGAAGTACTTCTTTTCACTCTGCAGAGTAAAATGCGAGCAAATAACCAGAAACCTTTTATACCCAAGGAAGGAAAACTTGTTTCTGACATAAACAAGGTGATGAAAATTTTATTGTGCCTGAAATTTAATTTATTGATAGCTTGTAATGAGTCAACACCCTTTGCTTTATTTTGTAAATGCTTCCTAATTAAATCAAACCGTTTTTATTAAAATTCATATGTAGCAAATAAATGCTACTTGCATTTCTGAGCTATCCATGTCGTTGTTATAAGCCTAACTTCAATATGGATTGCTGAAGTGAATGATAAACGTTTAGTGAAGTGGATTTTGAGATCAAATTTTCCCATTTTTTTCAAATCCACCCAAATCAGTTAAGATATGTTCATCAAAAAGGCTTTAGTAACTTTTTATTTGAAAACGCACGATTATTTGTTGTCTTAGGCTTGGGAATTACTTGAGAAAGCTGAGCACGGCAGAGAGTTGGCTCTGAGAAATGAACTTTTACGTCAGGAGCGTCTGGAACATCTTGCAAGTCGATTTGATCGCAAAGCTGCCATGAGGGAAACTTGGTTGAGTGAAAACCAAAGATTAGTTACTCAGGTACTGTCTTTTAATTTTGATCTTTTTAGAAGTAAAACCTGTAGCTCAGTAGCTTAAGAAGTAAAAAAAAATACCCTTGTGCCCCAGAAAAAGTTACCATGTGTAATTGTGATGTTTTGTGCAATTTTTTGTGCTGCCAAGGAATACGAGAAGTCTTGGGTAGGTAAAAGTGGTTTTTGTGATTCAGATTGTTTTGAATTATTCAACAGGCACTTATCGTGATAATAGCGTTTCCATTTTTTCACAAACATTAATGTTAGCAATGAGTATTGCATTATGTTGAACTGCTAATGTACAGCACATATCATCATCTGACCAGGTGATTTCTACATATTTTGTGAGTATGGATTAATGTTAGTTGTGGTTGCTATTTAGGATAATTTTGGAGGTGACTTGGCAGCTGTTGAAGCCGCAACAAAGAAACATGAAGCAATAGAAACTGATGTGAAAGCTTATGAAGAACGTGTACAAGCTGTAGTTGCTGTTGCTAATGAACTACAGCGAGAAGACTACCATGACATAGATAGAATCAATGATCGGTTAGTTTGAATAACATAACTTTGTGTTGTTAATGGATATAACAATATTATCACATCTTAAAATTATGGTGTGTTTAGCAAAGACAATGTGCTGCAGTTGTGGGAATATCTGCTTGAGTTATTGCGAGGTCGTCGCTCCAGGCTTGAACTTAATGTTCGGTTGCAGTTGATGTTTCAGGAAATGATTTCTCTACTGGACTGGATGGAAGATATGAAGGTCAATGCCAAATAAAATCTTTAAATATTTCTTTGTCATGTGCTCAGTAATGTATACTGTAAATGCATCTCATGTAAAGAACTAAATGGAAAATTATTTGTGGCCATTACAATCGTCAGTCTGTTTTGTTGTAAATTTTGTATTTTCTTTGCCATTATTTGCAAAAACACCAGGCTGAAGAATTATTTGTATTCCAGGGCCAAGTAGAGCGAGAAGATCTAGGACAACACTTGGTGAGTGTTGAGGACATGCTCCAAAAGCATTCTTTGCTTGAACAAGACATAGCTGTCCATGGAGACAGGGTAAAGGCGATCGAAGATCAAAGTCTAGAATTCCTTAATCCAACGGATGAAGGTATGTTTTGGAATGCCTTTATTTCTCTAGGGCCAAAAATCCTTACTAAATTACGTTTGTTTGGGTAGTACATTTTAATTTCGGTCATGAAATGCAAGACAATTGCATAACAAAAAAATCATTTGAGGAAGTGAGATATGGATGCATGGTTGAAATTGTAAATGAGTTGTAGGTGTTTGCCTTTTCTAGTAAGAGAAATGTATGGTTAACCCAACTGCCAAAAAAAATTTAATCTGCCATTGTTTTGTTGTATGTTGAAACACTATTTCAAGTGACCTAAATTTATTCAGGTTATTCTGCATGTGAACCATCAGCTGTCAGTGATCGTGTGGGTGGGGTGCGCGATACTTACGATGATTTGTGTTGTCTTGCTGCGAAACGTCGTGCCAAACTGGAAGAATCTCGCCGCATGCACCAATTTTTTGCAACCATGACAGAAGAAGTTGCTTGGGCAAGAGAAAAAGAACAACTGATGATGTCAGATGATGTTGGACGGGATTTAACGAGTGTTCATTCTTTGGTTACTAAGCAAAAGGTTTTTACATAATGAAATTTTTGATTCATGATATTGCCTACTGAGTTGTTCCCTGTGAATTTTCATTTATTCTGTTGAAAATGTTTCCATGGATTCTTTGTTTTACTGTCCATAACACATATGGTGTTTTGTTGTGTATTTCAAGGTAACGTCGATACATAAAGATTTAGTTTGTAAAAGTCATATATTCACTATTTTGCTTGTAATGTACATCATGCACAAAACTGAACAGGCTCTAGAAGATGAAATGAAAGGGCGAAAATCAGCTCTTGAAAACACAGTTGCTAGTGGAGAAGAGTTGATCAAACAAGATCATTTTGCATCTGATGACATTCGATCTCGCATTAACTCCATCAGTGAGCAGTGGGAAAATCTGGAACAACTTGCCACTGCAAGAAGAACGCGACTACAAGAAGCAGAAAATCTTTACCAGGTAATCAGTCCTAAACATTTTTAAAAATTGCTCAATGAAGAAGTTGTTTACCTTGAAAAAACAACTAGAAAAACATTTTCTAATTTTGTTGTTTGTCTGAAATTGCTATTTGTTTGAATACATTGTACTTTCCATCAAAAATACTTTATCAATTACAGTTTTATGCCGATGCTGATGATGTTGATAATTGGCTGGTCGACACATATCGCATTGTGTCAAATGACGACTGTGGAAGGGATGAGCAGTCCGTTCAAGCATTGATCAAAAAGCATGCTCAAGTAGAGGCACTTTTCTTAAACTTTGAATATTCCTGCACGGCATTGTGTGCCTTAATTGGTATATTATATCAAACGTTTTATTAATTATTTCTGCATGTGGAATATTAGGTACAAGAAGAACTAAAAGATTATGAAGCAGTCATAAAAGCTTTGGATGACCAGGTACAGTTTTGTATAATTCATTAGCTGATTCATTCTGTAAACATTTTTCAAATCTCAATACCTGCAAGGTTTTTCTATGCAATTGTTTGCAGGCTGCAGCTTTAACTGAGAGAGACCAAGAATCTGTTGATGTCCAAGAACGCTTACGAAGCATCAACAGCAGATACAAAGAGTTACTTAACTTCGCAAAACAGCGAAAAGAGAAACTGATAGATGCAAGGTTCAAAATCATATAAAAACAGTCGTTATTTACCATTGGTTAACTGTTGGCACATTAACTGAAAATGTACCATAAGTAGAACTTTCTTCATATAGATCCCTTTACAAGTTCTTCAGTGAAGCAGACACTGTGCTTGCTTGGATTGATGAAAAAGAGCAAGTCCTACATTCCATGATTATTCCTGATAATATTGAAGACATGGAGTTGGTTCAACATAGATTTGAAGGTCGTTTAATTGTGACGATGCAATGAATTGCTGCATAGAAAATGTTTACTGTTTTTTGTCCATTACTTCTATTAGCTCAATCTATTTTTGCTTATAAACAGGTTATGAGAAAGAGATCAATAAGCATGCTCCACAAATTGCAGTTATCAATCAAATGGCACGTCAGTTGGTTATGGCCCAACATCCAAATACTGATGATGTCACAGCAAAGCAAAACAATCTTAATACAAGGTTGACTGTCAAACTTTCATCATAAATCCAAATTGTTAAGATAGTTCAAAGCTTATTAACGTCATGCCGAAATGGTTTTTTTTCAGATGGGCAGCACTGAGAGAACTTTTGGAAGAAAGGCGTGAACTTTTAGCATCTGCCAAAGGCTTGCATGGTTTTTGTCTTGAATGTGACGAGACTGAAGGATGGATTAAAGATAAAGCCCGATTACTTGCTGGTAGTGGTGGCGATGATCAGCTCAATAATCGCGATCTTGCTGGTGTTGTTGCTCTCCAACGTAAACTGTCAAGCATGGAGAGAGACTTGGCTGCCATTCAGGTTGTTATTTTATCTGTGTTCTGATCAGATCATGTCAAACGGTGAAGTATTGCAGTATATAGAGTTTTGTTACACGTGCTAGCTGACTAAAGCAAATTGATTTTTATAAATAGTTAAATATTTTTTTCAGGCTAAACTAGACGACTTGCGTTCTGAAGCTGAACGGTTATCTGATAAGCATCCAGAAGAGGCAGATGAAATCCGGAAAAAGTTTGAGCAGATGGAAAACGTTTGGAATGAGCTTCGAAAGATGCTTCGTCAAAGGGAAGACTCCCTTGGGGCAGCTGGCAACCTTCAAAAGTTCTTGAAAGACTTAGATCGATTCCAGGTGATATTATTAATACCACTTCAAAGAAGAAAACATTTTTTTTTTATTAGTGTCACTTATTTATTTTATATTTATAGGCTTGGTTATCTGCAACGCAAACCGCAATTGCATCAGAAGATATGCCCCAGTCTTTACCAGAAGCAGAAAAACTCCTCCAACAACATCAAGCCATTAAATTAGAAATAGACAATTACCAAGTAAGTTTAATACTGTTTGTAGAAAAATGATTTCATGCATTAAAACCTCTTGGTATATAGTGGTTGCAAAATCATTTAAATGTTGTTCAACGTTTGCCTGTTAGGATGACTATGACCAAATAAAAGAAACAGGAAAACAAGTAACAGCCGGTCGTGAAGATGAACCTCAGTATATGTTTTTGGGGCAAAGACTGCAAGCATTGGATCAGGGCTGGGATGAGTTGGGCAAGATGTGGGAAAATAGAAATAAATTTCTTAACCAGGCGCTTGAATATCAGACATTCATCAGGGATTGCAAACAGGTAGCGGGGAATACTGTTATTCTTTTCTGTTTTGCTTTTCGGCAGTCATCAGGATAAGACTAAAATTTTGTTCTTTACGATCTTTGTAGTCCACTGTAACCTTGTTAAATGTTAACTTTGCTTAAAATTTTGTACGTAGCTATTTCTAACTAAAATCTCAAAATTCCGATTTACGCAGGATTTTTTTGGTCCCAATAATGCTCATGTCGAAATTATGAAAAATCACTTAGCATGTCACCACGAAGTGTCCGCCACCATATTAACACTCATATGAATAAGTTTCAGAATTTGCCCAGCTTTGTTTTTACAACTAATTTTCTCCAATCAAATGTTGTATTTTTGAAATTAAACTTTTTTTTAGTAGAAAAAGAAAAAAGTTTGCATAATGCAGTCGGATCCTTTTTTCTTTGAGTACCCCTGTACATGTAAATGACTTCTACATTAATACAGCACAATTTTTTTTTGACTTATATTATTTGTCTTCACTTTTTTAGGCAGAGCAATTACTCAGCAACCAGGAATATGCATTGGATGGAGCTAAGAGATCAGCAGCTGCATGCACATCACCAGATGTTGCTGAAGAAATATTGAAGAAACATGAGTCTTTCATGGCAACCATGCCTGGAGCTGAAGAAAGAGTTGATGTAGTTCTTGATGATGCAAAACGGCTTGGTGAGCCTGAACATCATGCTGCAGATCAGATTTGTGAACGAGCAGATAAAGTTAGGGAACGACAAAAGAAGAATAGGGAAGAGGCAGAAGAAGTCACGGCTTTATTACGGGTGAATACATAGTTTATTTGAAGTGTAAAAAATGCATAAATTTTCTTTGCTTTCAAATTGTGTAGATTTTGGTTTTAAGAGTAAGTAAGAGCCACTATTCAGTTGGATTAGTTTGGCAATATCAGGTTTGCAGAAGCGACAGTCAATTTTAATTTTTTTCTTCATCTGTTTAGGAAAACCTCCAAATGCAAAGATTTTTATCTGATTGTGATGAACTCAGTGAGTGGATCAACGAAAAAATGTTGACTGCCAAAGATGCTTCATACAGTGATGCAAGAAATCTTCATTCTAAGTGGCAAAAACACAAGGTCTGTATATGACCAAAATTATATTTAAAAAAAAAACTTGACAATGTTATGTGTCGGCTCATTTATTGCTTGCATATTTTTATTGATTCTCAGGCATTTACTGCTGAGCTAGCTGGAAACAAAGATCGACTTGAACGCTTAGAAGAGGAGGCTGCTCAATTGGTTGAGGTAAAGCCTGAACGTTCTGAAGAGATTGAAGCTCGCATGGAGGAACTACAGCGTTACTGGTCCGAATTGGAAGATTGCACTAAGGGCAAGGAAAAAACTCTCTTTGATGCCCATAAGGCTGAGTTATTTACTCAGGTTTGTAACTATATGATTAACTTGTAACATCCAGAAAGCATGACAATATTTTAGTTTAGTTGTAATTTTTTTTTTGAATTTTACTGGTCTTGTATTTTAACATCCATTTTTTCACTTCTAGTCCTGTGAAGAACTTGAGAAATTTGCCTTTCAAATGGAACAGCAATTGGATTCTGATGATGTTGGAAAGGATCTTGCAAGTGTCAATGCACTCATGAAAGATTATATTGCTCATGAAGATGAAATTGCTATTCGCAAACAAGAAGTTGAGGAGCTTGAGAGTCAAAGTAATTATAGGAATGTGTATTGTAATAGTCTAATGTAGGCAGACATATTCCAGTCAGTTGTTTCTGTCACAGGGTTTCACAAACTCTTCTTTCTCTGGTACATCTTTCGCTAAACCTAGATGTTTTTTAAACCTTTTGAAAAAAATATTGAATTAAATTAAAATTTAAAAAATTATAAAAATTTTACATTGTCAAGAATATTATGTTAAGACTATTTTTTCATTTTAATTAACAGTGTCTTAAACAAATAAGTTATGAAATAACTTGATATCGGAATGATACAAAACTAATTCAATTGCGAAGTGATCAAAATCGAAGGTCCATGCCAGGGGCGGCAAAACCAACCAAACTTGTTCTCCTTTTTGTTCTTTGAATTAGAAATTAATACAGGCAGCTGTAGGCACGTGAGAAGGCAGCTTAATGTGGCAGGAATTTTGCTATATTTTACTTAATTATTCAGATGGATTTTGATCAATTGCTACAAAGCAAACATTTTTATAAATGAAATATACCTATTTTTACTTACCAATTCGATTTTTCATTTGCCACAGCAAAACTGAAAACATGTACTCGTTTTTCAATGTATCTCATGTCTTATAAACATATCTTTCCAGAAGTCATGCAAGCACTGTCAATCATACCATTTCAATGATTCAGTTGTAATCTCAAGGGTAAAAACGCAATCAATGTTTTGTACCGTATTTATTCAAACAAAAAATTCACTTTCATGGCGAATCGAAAGTGGATGTATTAACAGAGTTGTTTATAATGGGCAATGAATAGCAAAGTTGGTCCCAAGCAAGTTTTATGCAATAAGCGGTTGGATGTATTAACCGAATTCAACTGTATTACTTAAAAACATTAAAATCGAATGCATTATACAGTGTTACAACCACTGGAAGGCAATGAGTCTGAATGCGTTGGACCAAAACACATTGAAATAAAGGAACGGATAGAAAATTTAAGCAAACCACTTGAAAACCGTAAAGCAGCTTTGCAAGCTAGCAAACAGTTACATCAATTCTTCAGGTTAGCTTGTTTTTGCATTTTCCGAAGCTGTGTTCCTTGCACTTAACTTTAGAATCTTACTTAGTAGTTGTTTCATCATGTTTTGAAAATCTTTACACTTTACAATAATTTTATACTTGTATGATAGAGATGTTGAGGATGAAAAACTCTGGGTTGATGAGAAGATGCCCCAGGCCGCATCCGTTGAACATGGAAACAGTCTGCAAACCGTTCAAACTTTACAAAAGAAGCATCAGGCATGTGTGCTCAGCTCATGCTTGTGTAACAAATCAAAATAAATTCAAAAAAGACTCAAATATTAAAATATAATGTATTTTTAGTCTCTTACAAGTGAAATTGCTGGCCATGAGCCAATAATCCAGGAGGTATGCAATAGGGAGGTCGCTATGGCAACTGAGGATATTTCCCACACAGATAGAATCATAGAAAAATGTAACGAACTGCAAGACAAGTGGACAAAGTAAGTTCATGTCAGTATTGACAGAGTTATTTTCATTTCTTCGTTTTGCTTTATGCTGGCGTATTTTACAAAGCTTATTGGAAGAGGTGGACGCGCGCAAGGAGAGACTGGTTGAAGCAGAAAACGCACAACAATATTACTTTGATGCAAATGAAGCAATTTCCTGGATGGGAGAGCAAGAACTTTACATGATGTCTGATGAAAAGGCCAAAGTAAGAAATAATAATGAATGTTCACAGCACAATCTTAGTAAAATAATTCCTCTCTAGTATATCGATGATTGATTTTTATTACAGGATGCACAGGGAGCTACCAAGATGCTAAAGAAACATCAAGCCCAGGAGCAGAGTGTTGATGATTTCGCGGACACAATTCAAGAATTGTCGAAAATTAGCAGGAACCTAGTGGACTGTCAGCATCCAGAAAGGTATAGTAATTAATGTTAAAGGGGTTAAACGGTTTCATTCAAAGTTTGCAGCACTAAAAAATAATGTTGATGTACGCAAACTTGAATAGTTATTTGGGCTGAACTTCTGGATATGCAAAAGCAAAACATTGGTTTGAAGTATAGATGCGCATTACATTGCATATAAATTTTTTTTATGTAATTATGGAAAGAATCCATTTTGATGAAGTGACACTGTCTTTCCTGCATTTAGTGAACAAATAGCAGCTTGCCAAGTGCAGGTCGATCATACTTATGCCGCACTAAAAGATTTAGCTGAGGAACGTCATCTTAAGTTGAGAGAGCGTTGCGATCTCTTCCGTTTATCTCGTGAGATTGATGACTTGGAACAGTGGATTGCTCAAAAAGAAGCTATTGCTACTTCGCAAGAAACTGGACAAGACTTTGAACATGTCACTGTAAGTTTTTAGTACTTCGATAGTTTAATCACATTATGCTATGTTAAATTTATCCTTTTGTGAACAAATTTGTATTCGTTGACATGGTTTAGTACAGATTTAGTTGTGTTGATTCTGATCATATTTATCGTGTATAGGTAACATGTATATTTCTTCAATGTTCATCTACTTTCATCCAGATGCTGCAAGAACAATTCAATGAATTTAAACGAGACACAATAAAGACGGGAGAGGAGAGAATTTCAGATGCTAATCGACTCTCTGATGACCTGATCAGTGTAGGACATTCTGATGCCGCTGAAATTGCAAATTGGAAAGACACCATAAATGAAGCCTGGGCTGATCTCCTCGAACTAATAGAAACCAGGGTGCAGGTATGTAACTGCAGAAATCTACTGGGTGGTTTCTTACAAATCTAAACATCATTTTTCATCTAACTATGGTATCTTTGCAATATGGTCTGCAGATGTTAGCTGCTTCCTATAGTCTTCACAAATTTTATTACGACGCGTCGGAAACTCTGGCTCGTATCCAAGAGAAGCATCACCAAGTACCAGATGACTTAGGTCGGGATTATATTTCTGTTGAAGACTTTCAGAGAAAACATGATATCTTTGCACAAGACATAAAAGCCATCGGTGCTCAAGTAAGTGACAAAGCAATGATATGTTAGTTAGTACAAGGATTGCATCGAAAAACTAATTTGTCTAATTAAGAATTTCGTGACAAATTCTTATTGTTGAATTATTGGTAATGCTTTTAAAGTCTATAATTAATTAAAAATAAGTCTGGTGTAAATACCATAATGTATAACATTGGATAACGTATTGTTACGTTTTTTGATGTATTCGTAAAAACAAGATAAATTGTCACCAGTATGTCAGTAAGTAAGTGCCCAAAGGCCAGAGTCATTACTTATGTCAGTATGTTGTGCTGATGAGTATTTATAAATGTTACCAAGCTATTAGTATCCAATGATCATATTTTCTTAACCTATAATTGCAAAATATCCATTCTAACTGCATAGTTAACTTTAAGGCAAGACCAATGTTATTTATCTAACAAAATTTCCTATATTCATGCAGCTGATTACCTGCATAGCCAATTTATCAGAGTAACCAGAGTTAAAAAAACATTCAGATTTTTGTTAAATTTAACTGACTATAGTAAATGATCTGATCAATTCAACATAGTATAGTAAGAGCAATTTCAACAAGTTCATCAAAATTTGTAGCAAATTTAGTTGAATATTTTGTTTGAGCTGTGACTTTTTGTAAATTTCTTTTTTAAGGTTTCGTTTGGTGGAGTGCTTACATATTGTGGTTAGTTCTCGCCATCAGTTAATAGTGGTACGCATGTGTCTATGGTATATTTGAAAACACTATAGTACTGTCAAACATTCCCCAGGTTAACCTCACTCACCGCTGCAATTCTGCAAAAAAAGATGTAAATATTTTTTGCTTTCAGGTTGAATCAGTAACATCATCTCGGAAGAGTCTTGAAGTAAGCTATGCAGGCGATGATTTGGAACAAATTGTGAAAAAAGAACAAGCTGTTGTTGATGCGTGGAACGATCTTCTCAATCTTGTTCGGAAGAGAGCCGCTCTACTGTCAGACGCTCTCAACAAGTATCGCTTCTTCAACATGTATCGAGATCTCATGACATGGATGGAAGGAACATTATGTCAGATTGATCTCCAGGACAAGCCAAAGTAAGGAAAACTTCCAAAAACAGATGGTAGAATTTACTTTCTCAACTGATCTAATTAAACTTTGCTAGTGTGAAATAATTTTGTGCATATATCTGAATGAAACTTGATGACATATGCGCTACTTAAGTAATAACTTGAAAGTGAGGTCCTAATAGAATTCAGGTCCTAATACAATTATTTTTCCGATAAACTTATTAAAAGCTACTTTGCTCATTTAGAGATGTGTCCGGGGTAGAGTCTGCCATTATTGTTCATCAGGGAACAAAGGCCGATATTGAGGCGCGAAATGACAGTTTTGAGGAGTGCATTTCGCTTGGAAAGCAATTAATTTCAACTGGTCATTATGCAAGTGATGAAGTGAAAGAAAAACTAGACACTCTAACTGAAAAGCGAAACCAAGTGGTTGATCGCTGGCAGGAGAAGTGGGATTGGCTGAACCTGAGTAAGTGGAGAATTGTTACAACTTAAGTCCAGTTATGGATTGTAAGGTTGACTAAAGCAGTGTAAATTTGCTTAGAAGAATACACAATTATGTTTTGTCTATATGTATGTTTTTTTTGTACAAAACAACTGTTGCACTGTGCTACAGTCATAAAAGGCTGCTTATATATCATTCAACTAAGCCAAACTTACAATTGAACCTATTCGTGAAGAGTGTATGGACGCAATTCTTGTTTCTAATACTTTTTTTTGACGGTCCTGAATATGGACAATTGCACATACAACAAACATTCAAAATTAACTCCAAATAATACAGTAGCATCTTTTTGCAACTAGTGCTCCAGGTTTATCAGTTTGCTCACGATGCTGCCACTTGCGATGCTTGGCTCCAACAACAAAATTTTCTGCTTAATGACATGGCAGTTGACTCTTGTCAGTCGGTTGCTGATGTAGAGCAGCTTCTTCGTCGTCTTGATGGATTTGATAAGGCAGTTATACCATGGGAAAGCCGTTTTACTGGTCTTGAAGAATTGACCGATGTAAATATTTTTTACTGGAAAATAAAATAACTAATTCCAACTTTTGCTGCTGAACAATAATTTACATAGTTGTAAAAGTATTTGACTTCCCCCGTATTGTTACTACTGTTTAAAGTTGATAACCGAAATACAGTAATTAAATGCTGGACAAGGTATGATGTGATCAATGAAAAACCTTTCAGAATTTTCATTTTATTTGATGGTTTATTATTTTATCATTAATTTAATTAATTAACTCAGATGGAAATCCGTGAAGAAGAAACAAGGAAACGTGCTCAAGAGAAAATGGAGCAAGAGAAACAAGAGCAGGAGGAGAACGAGAGGCGGGATCGTGAGGAGGAAGAAAGAAAACAGCAGCTAAGAAAAGAAGCAGAGTTAGAAGCGGAAAGAGTCCAGGCAATTGTTGATGCTGAAAAGGAAGCGGCTGAAGCACCGGTCAATGGAGAGGTATGTCGTTAAGTCCACTGTAAAGTTGTGAAGTTTGTTTGGCTATCTATGGTCTTGTGTCAAATATTCGCTATTTTACTTAGCTGGTAGTTAACGGAGTTGTGGAAGAAGAATCAGGAGGAGCTGGTGATGAGGTTGATTTTGCTCGAAAAAAGTCTTGTGAACCTCCTACCCATGAAGGATTCTTGCAGCGAAAGCAGGAGATGGATGCAGATGGCAAAAGGGCATCACACAGGTACAATGGTACAAGTTACAGCTCAAACGTTTTTGAAATAGCTTGTCCCCATTAACCTAAGCACTACCCATTAGCTTTTTTTTCAAAGTTACGTTGAAAATGATTTGTATTAGTGGCTACAGTATTCTTAACTTTGTAGTTGAACAGCCATAGCTTTATATCAGTTCCAGTCTAGTTTTCAGTTGTAGTTTTCCATTAGTTCAAATCATTGCATGATTATTTGCTAACAACATTCATGCATTACAATTCATTCATATCTTGTTGTAGCATTTTTTTGGGTTATTTTAAATATCTTCATTGTACATGTTATGTCAAGGCTAGAGTGGTTCATTGTTTAAAAAAGTTTACATACGTAGTATGCAAATTCTGTTTTGTCATGGTTTACAGAAGTATATCTTATTTTTCTAAGAAAGTTATTAAGCTCTGTAATGATTTATCAAATATTGTTGCAATGTGGTAGGCAGATTAAAGCCAGTCCTACAAAGCGTCGTGACCTTGACAGGCCGAAATCGAGAAATCGGTTTAACCTAAAACAATGGCTTAATACGCCGTCGCAGCCTCAGACAAGGACAGTTTGTGAAACTCCATTCGTTCACGCTGACGATGCAAAGGTGCCAAGGCGCAGATTATTTGAAACTGCAGAAAATCTTCCCCGAACAGTGTCTACCAGCGACACAGTAGGCGGCACACGAATAATTCAAAACAGGTTGAACCGATCACTTCATTCTTTAAATGTTCTAAACACCACCAACTACCATTGTCGGACGAAATTACCGGTCAAAAATGCATCAGCCAATCGTGGTTTGGTCGCTGTTGCTCTTCAGGCGCAAATAAAAAGGTCGGTAACATCACGCGATGACCGTTTATCGTTCGGAAAATCAGTTGTTAGTTTTCTCAAACATTCAACCAACCCCCAACACCAAGATACTGACCTAAAAACTCCGACATTGCCCCCGCCATTATACATCGAAAGCAAGGTTAAAAGGATTACATCTGTGCAGGCTCAAGTTCACCGTAATCCTGTCTACAACAACGATTGTTTTGATCAAATTTGTACCGCTAAGCCTTCATCAAACTTATTTCATGAAACACCCATTTCAAATGCTGCTTTTGAAAACCAAGCTAGATTTGACAGTATGGAAGTGCTTTTGCGTTCCAAGGCACATTCTAAAAGATTATGGATGTACGAAAAGCGGCGACAGAAAGCAATATCGAAATTATTAGCTGAAGATGAATTGCATCCACCATTAAAGCCGGTTACTGCAAGTGCACAGTGCAGCAGCCAGCAGAGGCCTCGAACAAAGTCGCTGCTTAATTCTTCAAGTTTCGGTAATTCCTTTCACGCTCACCTGGAAACTGATCGCATCCGAACAGATTACGACAACTCATCGGCATTTTTCTCGCCACATCCAAGCATTCCACGGGATAATGACCCATCAACTGTGCCCAGCAGCACATGCAAAGACTCATTTTTTGTAGCGAACACTAATGCCCAAAATCCGGGATCTGGTGAAAGTATGATGCCATTTAAGCTCGGATATTTAATTGAAAAGCAGCCTTCTATATCGCTTAGTGACGTTGACGATGAAGTGAATTTTTACCTGAATGAAACGCAATCACCGTCTAGTTTGATGTTACACAACGAAGATAACGATGTCGAACTGGGACTATCGCCAAGTCAATTTACTTCACCTGGATGCCAGTTAATTACAAGCACACCGATTACAGGCATATTTCGCACAATGCCCCCTACATCAACTCGAGGTAAACCCTACTCAGACGAAACATCTTCAGTAGCCCTCTATGCTGCCTCGCATGTGCAACCTCCCCCGACAAGGTTGGCATCAATTTTCTTCGATTGGATGGGCGCAAAAAGCATGGCGTAAATTTGATAGACTAAAACTTTCGACCATTGGAAATAGTTAACAGATTTTAACTGACCACAAAGTATTCGTTGCACGAGAGATTGAACTAATAGTTTCATCTCTACGCCCTTTCTTTATCGATAGGTAAAACCCAGGTCTTGTGTGCATAGTAATTACCTGTCTTCCTATTTTGGCGTTTGCACCGTCAACATAACAAATTCCAAATATTTTTCTTTAATTGTTGCCTTGCCTGCCCAAGTATAGCTTAAGATTTTAACATTGTCTTACAACGTTAATAGATAACATGCTACAATGTTTCTACTGACCGATGTTTAGATAATACCAATAATGAAATGAGCAGTTTGACTACATTTGTGCATGGTAACTGCCATGACGCCTGACAATAACAAATAAACTGTTGGATTTAGTAATGCTTACGAGCTGGCTTGGTCTTAAAAACGAGGAAGACTAAAGTCTGGTTTAGTCTTGAATCATATGTGGCTGTTTGGTGGCAAACCTTTTGAAGTGTTTGTTTTGTGAATTGTTCCTACAATTAGGGTTGTTGTTGAAGTTGGAAATTTTGGAAATGGTTACTTATGTTGTATTTATTAAGTATATGTTGTTGGGCGTTTAAGGAGCAGAAGCAGCTCGAGCGACACGGAAAGGAAGGAAGTTTTTAAAACGCCTCCAAAATCAAAAGAAAAAAAGAAATTGAAGGAAACCAAAGTCAAAACACCAAAAAGTGACTCGAAAAAGCATAAGAAAATAAAACACGAGGAAACCCCAAAAGACCCTGCTGCTCCGGCAGCACATTTACCTCAGTATGCTCAACCAGCTGTGGTGGATGATAAGTTAGAAGTAACACCGGTTAAGAGCACGGTGAAGATGCGTCCGAAGAAGACCCCGGTTCAGCAAACGATCGGGCCACAATTGGTGTCCCCCTCCCCGGATGCAGCGTTCCAGGGCTATTTTCATAGAAAGTTAACCATGCAGAGTCCAATGAAAAGAGCGTCAAGCAGGTGTCACACAATATAAAAATCCAGTGATTGGCCAATGCTTAACCAAACAGCTCGTGATTGGGCAGCAAGTAACCAATCGATAGTGCTTTGCCTTGTGCTGGAAATGTTTAAGTTTGCCTTGGAAATACTGCAGTGTTAACTTTTTTGATGGGTAGTATTTTCGTCTTCTAATTCACTACACGTTGATAATTGTATGGTGCTGCAGCATGCATGCTTAAGGCACTCATTAGTCATCACATACTGCTGCATAAAATTGATAATTTTGCTTTTGTGCTACATTTCAAGTGATTTGCTTACGCTCAAAATCTTTAACCTCACTTTCAGTTCTTACATGTGGAAAGTTTTGTGTAATTGCTTATTAATTAACTTCAATTAACACTTAAATTAAAATTAATCCATGGAGCTGAATATTATTTCAGGCTTACTAAAGCCTTCTTCCTACTACTTATAAAGTTCTAATGATCTTTGTTTTGGGTATGGTATGATTTTTGCTATAACATATTCAGACCTGCGTGGTGATATAATCTAGTGACTAAGCTACACTAATGCTAATCCCAGTTTTAACAATAGCTCTTGTGGTTGTTGTCATTCTCATACAAATGCAATTTGCTTGCAGTTTTCTAATTACTTCATAATTACTGCATCAGCTGTACTATATTCGGCTATTAATGGTGTTACTTTACACTTTTATTTTACTTCTAACCCTGGGACACTAATTTCTTATGTTTTACTCTGTACTTCTAAGGTCGTGGAATAATGTTTTCTTGGTGATCCAAGACAAGCAATTGACCTTCTACAAAGATCCGAAATCCGCTACATCACGCCAGTCCTATCACGGCGAGCATCCTGTCGATTTGACTGATGTTGTGTAAGAATAAACTTTTCAAGAATAAGTGTGGCGTTAAACTAAAAAAGTCGTTCCCTTTGGAAGGCACTTTATGATTTTTGTAAACGTTTTAAAAGAAATTTTTTACATTTTCTTGGCAAATTTCTGATATTACACCTGTTAAAGGGGGTAAAATCTTGTCTGTTCTTGCAAACTATAGGCTACATTATTTTAAATGTGCAGTAGAGTAAAATTAATAAAATATCTTATTTCAATTTCGTGTCAGTTGATAGATAACTTAGCCACTTTTGTCTGTAAGGCGTTGTTTGTTTTTCGATTTTTTTCAACTAATTGCCGATATTTTGAATTTTTTTAAATAAATTTTTTTACCGGTAACGAATTTTTATTTAGATGTGATGTGGCAGCTGATTACAAAAAGCGCAAACATGTGATGCGACTTAAATTGGCTAATGGATCAGAATATTTACTACAGACAAAGGATGACGTATGTCGACTAATTTATAGTTGTACTGAAACATATGTTACCCGCTGGACTTAGATAAATAATATATAGAACAGATAACAAAAGCAAAATGAAAAGTAATGTCAGAAACGTTTCATTTGTTTCTTGTTTTGCTCTTTGCAGGACGAGATGCAGATGTGGATAAGCCGCTTCCAAAACTTGAACTCTTCTGCCAACAGTGGCGTCAGTACGCCATCCAGAGTATCACAGGTATTTCAATACGCGCTCATTATATATTGCGCCGGTTTCTCCAGATGGTTCCGTTTGATTGTTTTCTTGTAAAATGTTTTTCAGGTTATATCCAGTCCAAATGAAGCCAGTCCAAAAGGAAAAAAAAGAAGAAGTCTTTTAAAGGGAAATAAGAAAAAGTGATCACCCAAAGACAAATGTTGTGTACAAACAAACAAAATTGCATGTAAATCACCAACACTGACCAATTTTTTCGACGTAGTGCAACAGTAAGGTTCATTTTTGGACCAACTTTTATTTGCATATTTTATCACAATCATCAGCTGCATTCGGTATACAAGTCTATTTAGTTATAATCGTAAAACCAGTCATTTTTGTATATATCGCTAAAAATCTTTTGGTACTATTGATAACGCGCTGTGTAACGTAAGTGATCAGTGAACACTGTGCATGCGCATGCTATGAAGGTAGTTTTCATGATTTGACCACATGGTCATGTACCTTATACATACGTTTTTCTAAGAAAGAAGTTGAATTTAAGTTACAGAATAGCATTGTGCTGAACCGGTGACCTACCATTATAAAACTATTCGTCTGTGACCACTGACCGTACACTAATGATTTCATACCGGATGACCAATGAATTCACTGTTTTGCACCAAACAATATTCATTTTAATTCTTCAGCGCGAAAGTTCGTGTGAGTTGTTAATAGATCTATGTAATTAATTCTTCACTAGCGAGGTCGCCCTTCAGATAACGCTTTGTTTCCATCACGCAAAATTCCACGCCATTTCCTGCGACTAAATAATAAAATAGTTCCCAGAAGACGTCGTTCGTACTTTTGTGATTGGCTGACACCCTGGTCTTTGCATGTGAATTTGATGTAGTGCTTTCTTAAACAATTATTTCTTCAATGTTTCGCTACAGTTACTGGCGTTTATGCAGTTTAAATAGCTGCCATACCTGTTCGAAAACAGTTGCTGATTTTAATAAATCTACGGCCATATTTTTCACTTGACATGCTTTCTAGAAACTTTAGATATGTGATTTACTGTAATTCGATAATCGCAAATTCATTGCTTGGTGCTAATGTTATTATTTCTAGTTGGCTCAATGCTTTTCCAATAAAATTGTCGGTTATTGTGAAATATTTGTTGGCTCGGTCGCCGAGTGGTTCGAGCGCTGGCCTCACAATAAATGCGGCTCAAGTTCCGTGTTCGATACTGTACGCAGTGTATACCACAATTATCTTATTATATTGCAATCTGACTCTTAAGAACAATTTAGAAGGTTGCGAATTCTGTCTAGGAATTTCCTAAACGTCAGTTGAATAGATTATATAATATTAAATACAGAAAACCTGATTAATTTCACTTCTAATGCTTTCATTATTAGTTCAAACAAACAAGAGAAATTACAATAATATTACTGTTCATGAAAAGGATTTTAAGAACCCATTTTCAATAAAGCGCATCTCTCTACGTTACAAGATCATCTAACGAAATTGTTCACAGAGCGATCTATCTCTTCAAACTCTAACTAAAATCATAGCATGCAACAGTATATACACTGAAGGAGAGCATTAAAGAAATAGAATTCCAACTTGAGGCACAATGCGCTTATCAAAACAGGAAATGTTTTGGACTTATGGAAGATTTACAGGTTAGGTGTTAGTTCTAACAAGAGAATTTTCAATATAGCGAAATAAATGTCAATCAACATTGTCTATTTTTAGAATGACAATGCGGTTATTACGGGGTTTACCGATTAACTTGTAAATCACATAGGGGTTAACAAAATAGGATGACAATTTATGAGGTTATCTTAGTACAACGGGTTCAAAAGTGCAAGGTAGATAACATGTTTACGAAACAGAGTGTCAATCAACTATTTTTCAATAGGTTAACAACTGTGTCATGAACTTATTGGCAAGTATGATGTTATGCAATAATAGCCCGGTGGATAGCAGATACATACTGTAATTACAGTACTGTATAACATCATAACTTGGAAGACAATGGAAACAGCGTCTTCCAATACCTAGTGGCGCCATACCGTTGTAATGCCTTTGGGCAAGGCATTACAACGCTTCCTTCTGCTCAGTGGATTTGGTGGACAGTTCTAAATTCAGGGACTATTTTTAAGAATTAAAATCAAAAAATGTATAAAGGTAT
Organism: Clavelina lepadiformis; assembly: GCF_947623445.1. NCBI lineage: Eukaryota > Metazoa > Chordata > Ascidiacea > Aplousobranchia > Clavelinidae > Clavelina > Clavelina lepadiformis. The sequence continues at coordinate 10,287,706 of NC_135243.1, forward strand.
AAATACAAACGGACCTTGAACAAGGCTAGCTCGGTAACTGGAGCTCGAGCGATGAGGAATCGTCGCTGGGTTTAATAGACGAGTAGAGTATTAAGAACCTTTTTGAATAGTAGATGCCGCGACGTTCAACAACTTTCAATTTTTTACTCTCAAATAGTGTTGCAAGTAATTGCCAATATTTACGAAACTTACCTAATTAGCCTACCGAGCGGAGCTGCTGTTACGAAAGTTTGGTACATATTACGCAACCTGCTTTCTGGTATATTTTATGCACACAAAACATCGATCATTACACTGGTCAACACGATTTTTTATGCCAAAGATTTGACAACGATTTTAGGCTAATTTGGGGTCGCTGATTTCAAAAATGGCAATCATTTTTCTCAATTGGCTCTAGTTTTTGAGATATTTAGATTTTTCACTTTCGGAAATTCCACTCATATCACACATAACGCAATACTAGGTTTCAGGTCTCAGCCAACTGTAATACACTTGGACAATAGCCAGTAATATAGTCAAATGCATAAATATCACAATACTAAATCAATCAGTGCGTAATAAGTCTATTTTTATATATAGTTGCTGGTGAATCGCTTTTTGTATGACATTCTTTTATGGCGGATGTCAGTACAATAATGCTGAAAACACCAACATTAGTCTGCCATCATGTTTTTCTCCCATCTGCTCTGGTATCTTTCTTCCAGCACCTTTATGTCCTGACGAAATCTCTCCCCTTGTTCTTCAGAAAAATCTCCCAAATTGTCAGGAAATTTATCCAAATGGCTGTGGAGATAGTGCACTTAAATGCTCATATTTGCCCCTACCTGTTGGTAGGCCTCGAGCATATTTTCCACCAGCTCTGGATAGTTTTCTGCCTTGTGGTTTCCAAAAAGTTCTTCGCCACAGACACAAAACAAGACCAAGCTTTGAATTCCACATTGTTCATGCTTGTTCCAAATTTGAATGATTGATTAATTTGCGAATTTGAGGCCCATCAAAAATGCCTGCTTTCAATTTTTCGATTGTCAGTTTTGGAAAACGTCTACAAAAACTTTTACAACAATCACATTTGCCTGACATGGAAAGGTGGTAAAATGATCTTAAACATATAATTCTGTTGAAAATATAAGCAAGAAAGCGCAAAATGCAAAAAAGGAGGACATTTGGGCATTTTTCAGTGTCCTCGGAGGACAATTCATTTTTCTTTAGAAAAGAGGACAAATCCTCCTAAAAGAGGACTTATAGTAGCCCTGAACTGAACCTGATGAGAACCTGCAAGTAATTTTATGGGGGTTTTAGGGTGGCAACTCTATACTAGTTACATATACATAATACGATTCTCCTTTATAGTTAAGGCATAGCGTTTGCTGTTTTCTTCCAGTTCCTATGCTTTGCTTTGTTCAAACCATCGTTGAAGATTTTGCAAACCGTGACATATTAGATTTTCTCAGAGGCATCGCCCACAACCTACAATTTGCGCAATAAACTTCCTTGTTTGTCAAATAACAGCTTGTGTAAATTTTAGTGCCCATATTATGTAGTGTCATATGTGTTTTGCAGTGAACGTCTTTTAATGTTGTTACTCGTATTTCTCGTATTTCCGGAAATATTTCTGTTTATTTCAATAAACGTTTCAATGTGTATTGAAATAAAAAACAATTTTGTTAAAAACAAAGGAAATAGTTACAAACAAATATTTACTTTACATATCATATACTACCGAGTTTAAAATTTTGACCTTTTGACGGCCAATTTGTCGCCGGTTAATTTGATCGCCGGCCAATTTATCGACGGTTAATTTGATCGCCGGCCAGTTTATGTCACAGTCAGTTTGTCTGCGGTCAATTTACGTCACGTTCAGTTGACCCCGGTGAGTTTGTTCGCGGCCACTTTCCCGCGGCCATATGTCGTGCTCCCGTTAGCAACAGAGAGCGTTAATAAGGTAATTGCCAGCAAACTGAATTTTCTAATCTCAAAATTAATATATTTTTCAGTTTTAAAAAGAAGGACTGTTTGCCGTCATTTTCCGCTTTGACATGAAAGCTTCTGACAGCATTGTTATAAAACAATGACCAAAGTCAAGTACATTGTTGGCTGATCGTGAAACAGCTCGTTGTTCTGGTTATCAAGCATCGATAGAAAGTTTGTAAAGAGCCTACTTCCAAACAATGCAATTTGTGCATTGCTTTTGCTGATGCGAACTTGTTCACTGTTTGGTCGAGTTGTAAAAGCAAACTAAAGTTATACACGTTGTCCAAAGTAATTGTTGATAGGAAACGGTAGCCTACACTTCGTGTCAAAAATGAAAAGTATAATTCGATTGCTATCGGGTCCACATGTAGATATGAAAATACATTTTGTTTAAGGAGTTTTTAAGCGGGATTTGATCGAGGCGCGAAAACATAAGTTTTTTTCGCTTCGCGCATTTTAGATGGGGCTAGACAAGCTCAGGAATTTAAAAACATTTTTTAAAGGTTTTGGGCCCCCTTAACGCAACCCTAACTACACCACTGCATGTTAACTAACACAGTTTTACTTGGCAACGTACTATCAGAAGGTTTATCGGTATTTTAATATGTTCACGCTGACGCGGTTGTTTTAAGTATAAGCTAGTGGCGCAATTTTTTATCAATTGAACAACAGCAGCCGACTTGTCTGATTAGACCTAAAAAGGTGTTAGGAGTTCATAAAGCTAAACTTGGCACATATGCGCTAATTCAATCTGCTAAAATTACCGCTTTCTACAAAAAACTTATCCAATGGCAAAGTCATGGGAAGCGAAATGAGTTCGACATGTTTCCAGAACTACAACAATACATTGTTGACAGAAATGAGTAGCGCTTACTTGAAAGTAGCTTAGTAAAAAGTTTGAGCACTACTATGGCAACGTCCTGACGCCATCCAAAGAACAAGACTGGATAATGGATCCTTTTTCTGTTGTAGATTTGCCGGAACTGCCCCTCCGTGTTGCAGAAGAATTTACAGAAATGACAGCTGATGCGGCAAACCACATTTCTTTTAACTCCTTTAAAGTAAAACACCCAAAGGTCTCAAGAAATATTTACTTTTGGGTCTCAATCCATTCAACGTACCCGACTATTTCAAATTTTGTTATTCAACTACTTATCCCGTTTCAGCCACATGGCTGTGTTTAGCAGGATGGAGTATATCAAAAACGAAACATCGTAATCTATTGGCAGTAGAGCATGACTTGCGGTTAAGCTTATGCAAAGTCAAGCCGCGGCTTTAAAAACTTGTGAACAGAATGCAGGCGCAACCATCGAACTAACAGTGCAAATTAAATGTTAAAACAAATTGACAATTTTGTATTCGTGAAATCAAGTTCAACTGTTAATTGAAACTTCTTAAAAACGATCATTTTAGAATACTTTTGTGTGGCCCCATTTCTCTATAATTGTGTAAACTGTAAAGTTTGTGCATGCTTACTCGTGTTATTTAGTTTCAGCATTACTTGAAATATTTTTCTCCGTATCGGAAAAAAATGGGGTCGCATGTAGATGCTGATTTCATTTTCGTTCAAATTAGGGTCGCTTTATAAAAAAGTTTCAGAGACCACTGCTATACAGTAATTAAATTACTGTAGTGCTTCACTTAAAGAGGTGGCTTTTCTACAATTACAGGTTTATATCATACGTGCAGCAATAGGCACAATTTTATTGCGTACATGAAGAGAGCTCAGTTCCTAATCTCGTATATCGTAGAAGATAAAATTGTAATTTGCTAGACTAAAGAAAGGTAGCTTGAAACACGAATCACTTCGACCAATAAAATGTTACACATGAAAAATTACTATACCAAGTACAATGAATATAAAAGAATTGCGGAACTTAACACTGTGTACGTGACCTACTGGTAACATTACTGCGCAAATCTTTAATAACTTGAATACGCATTAGAGAACCTTAACTATCATGACTTTAAAGAAATTACATGCAATATTTGCATCTATGAAATAAATAAATAAATAAATACGAAAGATAAAACGTTCCATCAGTTTCTAAATATCTCAATTCATGTTTACGTTTCAGTGAGTAAACATAATGAGACAGTAACATAGGAAAACCTTAGTTGCCCATATTTGTTTAAGCAGGAATGCTAGAAACCTTCAGGTATGCCGACAGCTGGTCATGAAAACACTACTACGGCGTGTCGTTCCTTTGTTGTTATGTTTTGACAACTTTTACATTTTGTAATTGTTGTGTGTTTTCTTTGCTGGAGCGAGTATGCTGAAATTTCGCGTAAGCATACATTAGGCCGCCTCCAAAATTTATAGCCTGTCCAACTAGAAATGGCGCAGTTGGCGTCACGTCTCCAAATGCAAAAATTCCTGTTTGTACAAAAACAATGTTGATATCTTTATGCTATTGCCAGAACTGATTTATCATTATTATTTCGATATCCAAGCTCTTATTTACGAAAGACGTTTCAACATCACTCGTGAGCTGTAACTTCTGTTTATATCTTGATGTGCAGGGCTGCAAAATGTTCATGAAAGTGCCCGTTAAGACACCTCCTTAAGGATTATCAAGACAATGTAATTCTGGCAGTAATAACAAATGTCGCCCAATAAAAGCTTTCCGTTTTTCGTAACTGTTATTCTGCCATTATTACATCATCCAGTAAAGTTCTGCATGTTTGGTTAAAATATCGCCCGAAATAGGTGTCCTAACTAAGGACACATGCTTCTTTAAAAACAACCTTGATACCAGTAACTTGCATGATTCGAGAAGAACATTTAACGTAGTTCATTATGCAACATAAGCTTACCTATAAGCGTTGTGAATCCACTTTTTATTGCCCCGACGCATGTGGTGGTAAGTGCAGAATTGATGGTAGTGCATAGAAACATGGAATAATTTAAAACACAGCCTGATATCACCACTAAAAAGAAGCTAAAAAGAAAGCCGATGTCCGTCCAATGAGGATAATTCAGTACATCGGTGAACGTACCTATAAAATACTTTGATTTTTAAAAGTGGCCTCAACGAGATACTGGTTGAAATTTGTTTTAGTTTATTAATGACTGGAATCCCGAGATTTATAAAAGGTACGTTTTTTTTCAAGCATTTAAAACTTCCCAGGATAGAGATGTGTTTTATTTTTATTTAGTATTCCAAAACCAGGTAATAAAACCGTATGTTTCCGATGCGGTAAGAAATCAATTTCCATTTATGTCAACTTTTTTCAATACCAAACAACTTTACCAGTGAAACAAAAGGCATAAAACAATTCATTTGTAGTAGTAGAAAGTATTGCTAAAGAACTAATAAGATATCTTAAACGTTTTGAAATTGATTCTATCTCTGACGAACTAAACGCTACTATTGCAACTGGCTACCCAAAAGGGCACAAAGTACTCGAATTTGAAGTGTGTCGATATAAACAGCCAGAAGAATTTTAGTAGGATCTTTACTCCTTTTTCTACTTTTCTACTCGCATGGGGTAATACAGTATTCGAGAAGTATGCTACAAGAGAAATGTTGATGCTCTGAGGTCAGTAAACACCTATATATTTAGAGTATCAAATACTTAACGTCAAGAGTTATGTAACTCACCTAAACTGAGCGTAAAAACAATGGGTATACAATTAATACTGTTCACATATAGTAGATCCAAAGAGGTCAGATGCTTCTCGGTGCCGTTGTATTGTAAAACAATGAGTTGAAGAGACATTAAAATAGCACTGGTGATACCCATTGCATAAGATTTCAAATGAAAATTCAGATCACCCGATGCTGTAAAATTAACCATTTTGAATAACGAGAAGTTCATTTTACTGTAAATCGAAAAAAAAAAAAACTAAAATGATTCTACAACAAATTTTAGGCAAAAGTGAATAATCTGAGCATAAAAATCTTCAAGACTATGCTTTATTTTATTCCGCCAATCCAGTCAACTATATTTCATAGTTTGTAGATTGTATATAGATGGTCATAAACAGATTATGTGACATTGAATCGATTTAACACAAACTAAAGTTAAAGCAAACCACTTACTTACCCGCAACAGCTGCTCCTATAGTAATAACAATTATGGACATAAAAATGTTAAATGTAGGTCGTTTGGTGAAAACGAAATAGCCCAGCAGCATGCTAGCAAGTGGAATGCATCTTCTAAGTGCGTTGTACATCGGCACGTTCATTCCACTCAAAGCAACCAAAGCTGAAACGAAAATGACTAGAATTTTTATATGAATAAAATATACTGTACTAAGAATAAATGCTACCATAAAAATCAAAATGCTTCGTAGGTTTTATCTTTCTATAGTTAAGATGAGTTCATTTCTGCAGTAGAACCTATGTCACCTTACTGTAAGTGGAGAAAAGTCAAACATCAACCTACCTATAACAGAATTGGCGCAATATAATACACTTAAAAGTGCACAAGATTTCGCTGTCTTCAAATCATAAGTCACTAATTCTATCTTCCCTGATGCTTTTAGTACCCTAAGGACCAAAGAAAGCAGTGGAAGCTGACCCAAAAGCAGGATGGCCGGTTGATTAAATGACCATGAAGTCAATACAAACTTATTAATGAAGTTCATTGAGCAAGAACATATTCCATAAAAGAAAATGGAAAACAGCATGAAGCTTGTTGTTGGGTTCTTGCTTGTCATTTTGTTTGGCCAATGTCAGCTACGACCATCGGCAAATCAATGACAGCTACTTAAAAAAAATTTATGCTAAAAACAAATAATAAAGTTTGGGTCTAACTAAGCAAGTGAAGAAAAAACTTAAGCACGCCAATATCAGATCGAGTTGTTGAGAGATAATGTGTTAAATTAACCCGGCCAATTCAGTTTATCAATCATATTGGTGTGCTTGAGTGAACTTGACCACTACGGTAAAGTTCCATGGCACATTTAGGATTGCGTTGAGTGGATCAAAAGTTTTTAAAACATGAGTCAAAAATGCCTACGTTCACCCGCTTCAACCAAGACATGTGAGAAGACAAACAAAAAACGTATGATATTTGCCTCAAAACTCAAAAATCACTTCAAATGGCTTTGAAACAAAAATGTACTCTCACATTTTTAAGTACAATAGTAGACAATTTTTTTTGTGTACTTGTATTAAATATACGATTTTGAAACGTTGTATACCCGCCTATTCATAGGTTTATATATGACAATAATAATTAAATTGGCCACAAACCATGGAATGTGATGAAAAAATGCTGTAAAAACACAGGATATCAGCCTGGTTGTACTCTGTTAGAAATCAAGAAAAATTGCAGCGTCACGGCATTGTGCTGACTGTCGTATTAACCATTGCTAATGACTGATTATGGTTGCCATTGTTATCGACGAGCTCGTACAAGGTTGTTTGTAACTTTTTAGAGAAAGTGCTTTTTTACCTCAGCTGGTAGGCCTAGCTTATACAGTACTAACGATCACAAAAAGATCTCTTTTTTTCAAACTTTATTGCTTGAACACACTACCTGCTGATGTTGGCTTTACTAATTTTGGGTATTGGGATTAGTGGTCATGCTAGTTGTTACCAGCCATTATTACCGTGTGTGCTTTAAACCTTTTCGGCTTTATCAGTTATTCCTGTTCATTAGTGCATGCTAATAATAACTGGCTTGATTTTTTTTGTCTTCACCCTGCTTTTGATGAAATATAAAATGCTTGATTGATATAGGCCTATATTAAAAATGTGTTTAACTGTTATGTATTTCCATTTGATTGTAAACTCGTCATATATGTTCGTCTTATATTTATGGTGTTGCTTATCTATTTATTTCGTGTATACGGTAAAAATATCCTAAATTTCGCAAGACTGCATGCTAATCACTTATTAAAAATTGCCAACAGAACAAACAACATGTTATCGTGGTGCCACGCTTGCTTCTCAATCTACTGGGTATGACCGTGCTGACATAAACAAACCATTGTGCAACCAGGCTAGTATCCAAAAACACCTGTCGAACAAAAATATTGGGTATGTGAAGGGATGTTGGCTCATGGTCCCCCTGGATGATTTCTCGTCGGAAACCGCTGAAATCTATACCACTATGGTCCTACTTTGTAGTTGGTACGCAAAATATTGTATTGATCACTAGTGAACCGGTGAGTAAAACGCTAAACTGCTATGCACTCAAGATTTGATTGGAAAGTTTGCTGTTTTGGGATGAGAAGTCCGTGCGCAATAAGATGAAACAATAGCCATTATTAACATTTATTAAAACATTATCCATTCATTTTAATCCCCCACACACTTAGAAAACCTTCCAGTCTGGGTGTGCACAACAACCTTTATATTTTACCTAATTTTTGATTTCCTAGCCTACTAGAATACTGGCAATGTCAATTATTCTTAAATAATTTCGGGTCTAGGGCCACAAATTTTGACGTAACATAGGCTAATCTGCAGTCTGGTAATAATAGTCCTGCAGTCTTGTAAGTTATACAGGTAGTCCTAGTTTTTCTTGGCCTTGCGGCTGTCTATACATATACAGATAACCATAGCAAACGAAAACCCTAAAAATCTACGTCAATATTGTTGCAAGATGTAACTGATAGCCTATGCCCTATAGTTTATGCGACGGGCATTTTTGATGTATCTGCCCCAACGGGCTAACCAGCTCTTCCAGAGCTGCATTTGTAACGTAATCAAACCACTAACCAGCACTGTACTAGCCATTACGACTAAATACTAATGTAATGATAATAAAATAACTAACATTCAACTTGGTGTGCAACATTGGCTTTTAGAAAAAAGACATCTAATTTTAACTGAGTATCGATCAAAGCACAATGTATTTCATACAAAAAATTGCATAACGGAATTTCCACTTTAATATCAACTATTACTACCACAAATATTCAAAACATTCTCTTTTTAGTTTTCTTTGTTTGCTATGTATCCGAAATACATATTACCTGGTAATGACAAAAGAATGCAAGATTTGTGGAAAATTGGAAATCCTGAGTACACATGACTTGTAACTCGCTCATATTTCAATTTATAATCTTTTGATCTCAATTTAATTTAATATTTTAAAAATTACTGCCTTTCCTGGCTGATCGTTTTGCTTAATAGTGATACATTTGATCAACTTCTACGAAGAACCAACTTAGCTTGTTTGGCAAGGTCGGTAGGCCTATTCATGACCCGAGGGCAGCTAGGTGAAAAAGTGTTTTGCGACCTGCAAACCAGAACATCGCCACACGGCATGTCGATAATGCACATGTGAGCTTGTTAACAATACAATAACCTGTAAACTGTAAAGGGTATGACGGAAATGATAAATCCTATTGTTTAGTGAGGTAATTAGCTTTTTAAGAATTCGTCTTATGGTTAGATATCTGCATAGTATAATCTCGTTAAAGTCCTGACAAGCAACTGTTGTCCTAATTTTCGACAAGCTTACTCTAATTGTTATCTTTTAACAAAGGAAGTTAAGTAATTACAAATACATTCCAGGGTTTTATCGATTTCGATTTATGAAAAACAAACGTTATTAAATAGTTATTGAAAATGATAGGTAGCATAGGTAGGTTGCATGTTACTTATAGCCTTCCAGGACGGAGACCAATTTGTTGTATCGAAAACAAGGTCACAGTTAAATTGCGCGATTAACCAGATTTAGTAAGAATTGTAGCAAATTTTACAAGCTGAAATGCTCAGTAGCATAAATACTAACAAAAATATTTACTTAAAGGAAATATTGTGTGTGAAAGGTTGTTAATACCGCAATAAATGAAATGCAAAAGCACAACATTTCATCATACGTGACGAAAAAGCGGTGGAGCTGGAAATTTAGAACTCATTAATTGACTGCGGCGATGTTTTCACTAACTATATTTTTGCAAAAACTAAATGCGATATCAGTAGCTGATTCATATACTACGAGAATATATTTCGGTTTAAGTCATTTTAAAGCGGTTTTTGAGATGCAATACCACAAACTTTTTCACTACGCGCATTTTAACCGAGATGGATGAACACGGTAATTTTATACCTACTGTAGCAAAGGTGAAGCCCGTGCGGCTGGCCGACATGTTTTTTGTGGCTTTTCTAGCTGGATAGTAATATCTATTACTGTTCATTACCCATGCATTGTTTACCATATTTGTATTGACACTACTGATTTTGCGGCTCGCTGGTGTTTGTTTCCCAGCGCAGTAGGCCTGCTCCGGTTGGAACAGTTAGACTCAGCTGATGTTTCTAATAAGTAGCTTAGCCTATAGTATATTACAAACGATTTCTAAAAGTAGCAATAACCAACATATTATAAACAAATTTTATTCTTACACACAACAAGGCATTTTGTTTATTCATTTCTTTTTGTTTTTGGCAACATAAGGATCGCATGAATATGAGAATGAGATTCCTCTTAGTTGCTCGGAAAACTAAATCGGCATTTTTATATTATCTTATTTGTTAGCGAATTGCCCTAAAGACTAGAGCAATCTTCTTTCCTTGGTAGGACCTGAAGTAAAAACAAGTTAATATTGTAATAATGCGGAAATAGAACCTTCGTTTCGTTTAGTTCTAATACGTTGGCTTATAAGGTTATACGCTTCAGCATGAAACAAAAGTCGACTTTTGGGAATACTATACATTGAAGATTGAACATTACGGAATCTGATGTCTATAGCTTAACCGTGATTTTGCAGAGTATGGACTTTAGGTTATATATACATATATAGATATATATATTATTCGTTTATACAGCATTTTCGCTTTTTCTGTAAATGATTGAAATTTTGTCATCCAGCAGGTTGCAGCTTTTATATTTTATACACTGATAACATCTGTAGTAAGCCGAAAATTGGCTAAACTTCATGCTGGAAGATAACGGGTAAATTTTTCATTTTTCTCACTCCTTTGAATATAACCTACCCCGTTGTAATTTACTGTGATCAAGTGAACGGCTTGGGTCCGATTTGACATGGCTCAAAATGAAGACGTCTCTCATAAATCCCTGCAAACGATGGCCTTTTCTGCAGGATTTTATGGCATATGCTCTGGATCGATGAATTTTATTAACAAACTTTTGCTTAACACGTGGGAATTCAGTCATCCAGGCTTTATTCTGGTCATGCAGTTGCTGACACTTGTGGCTGGCCTCAAGCTATTAAACGCATTAGGAAAAATTACTTTAATATCCTATACGACCGCTTCGGCCAGGTCGTGTTTTCTCTTAAGTTTATTTTACTCTGCCAATACTCTTTTGGGTAAGTTTATTTCCCTGTTGTAGAAATAGTAGACATATTCTGTACGGAGAAAAAACATGTTATGGCATTTTAGTATATTCTTATTTTAGCTCTTTTTGCCTTGAGTGGAATGAACGTACCAATGTATGTGGCAATGAGACGTTGCGTTCCGTTAGCGAGTCTAATCATCGGAACATTTGTTTTTTTCAAGAGGCCGACCTCGCTGATAATACTTTCGGTCTCGATTTTGACACTGGGAACTATTATAGCAGGTGATTTTTCACTCGGATATTTTACACTGTAAAATACTGTATTTATTACTGTCTTTATAAAATGACATGTACATACTGTAATATTATAAGGTGACTTAAAATACCAAACAATGAATTTCATAAATAAAATACAGCCACGACATTTTTTTTGAGTTTGCCAATTTTAAATGTTACAGTTTTTCCGGATTACTGAAAAGATCTGAGTTTTCACATTTTAAAACCTGAGTTTCGGGTATTAGAAAATTGCAAAAAAGAACTAGTTTCGGGAAAATCCGAGTTGGAAAAATTAGATAATACATATAACACAAGATAGCAGGCAGCTCTAGGTTTGCCAATGTTTATCCCCTGCCAAATAGGGATTTTGCGCTGTCGTCTGACGCCACTAACAGTTAAGTCAGTTGTTTTTGCTTGTTTGAACTTTGAACATCGAAATGATCAAGTTTGTACAAAACTGTACATTTTTGATTTTATCTAGAGTTTCAAAAAAATGACGGATAATTTCTGTACTACTTGTTAATTGGCGCGGTGACTAAGTACGTAGAGTAAATTGCAATTAGCGAGACATAGCGACGGTTATTTCAATTACACCTCATGCGCTTACAATAATACGGACAATTAATAAATGACGCAGGATGTGTGTGCAAGATGTTTTCCACGTATTGTTCTACGAATATAGCCTATCTTTTGTAGCTAATAGGCTGCTAAAAACGACGAAATATAAGCTGAAAACAAAAGCACCTTGTAATACAAAGCAGAGTTGTAAGTCGGGTTTAGGTCTAAGTTTGAAGGTTCGGCCAGATTCGGGCACGAACGTATACTGTACTCACATTCTGCCACATTTGCGTCGTAATTTCACTTCTTTGCGCAAATATGCATACGTGTAGAGCAGGGGTGTCAAACTCAATCGCTACAGGGGCCAAAACTTAAAACTTATTTAACGCAGCGGGCCGTAAGGATAAAACCTAATTGAGTGTTTCGTGACACGAGTACGTTAATTGGAACAGGCAGCGAAACAACACCAAATTTTTGATGTTTTTGACGATTTTTGACTGGGCTATTTTTGATTATTCTTCTCTTACATCATTATGTTTCATTCATCTCCTTGCAAAAACATTAAAGAATTAACAAACAATAAAGAAAAAAGCAGCCTAAATTATAAGTTTTAGAATAAATCGATTTATTCTATCGTATGATGGGACAACTGCTGTATTGTGCAATTTGTTATAATCTTGTTTCTTGCTTGAAAAAAGTAAGTTATACTGTACAATGATCTCGCGGGCGGGAAATAGGTCAATGCATAAAATATGGCCATGGTTGAGCTATAGGCTGTCAAGCCCTATCAAGCCATTGGCAGTTAGAGAAATCTATACAGCTATAACAGATACATACGTGATATGCAGTATATAAAGCTAAATTTACCAATGTTGTTGGTGATTACCTATGATATCACAAGAGCAATTATTTATGTCATAATTACGGTCAATTTTGCGATTTTCTTTTATTTATAATTACCTAACCACGAATCATTTTTCAAAAATATTTTACCAGAATATTCAGTTCATAGTGTTCTTTCGTATAAGATATGCCCCTCGCTTTAATTCGGGCTTCAAATCAATTTTCGGGTTAACAATGTAAGGTCCGTTTACAACTTTGGTACAAAAGTGTAAAGTTAATCTCTCATTGCTATCTCAAGCGTCTTTAAGACGTTGTTTAAGAGTCTTTTGCTTAAAATATTGATAAAACCACCAAATGTGCTTTTTTGACTTCACACGATTGCGTGATACTAGACTAAAAGTCAAACTGATCAAAAAGTCAAAGTGTTGGTGAAATGAATATTTTGGAATGTGCGCTTAGCTCACGAGCGATGACAGAAATTACCGTGCAGATCTGATAAAAATATTAATTGCTTGACTTGCATGAACCTTTGTGAGAGACCAGCGCTGATTAAATGTCAATAAGCGCAGAACAATGAACAGTGGCAAAACGTACAGATCTTTAGAAAAAGGCTTGAAACATTTTCAATATCGTGATCCTATAACTACGGCAGGTTAGCAGCAGTAGCACAGCCACTCAACCCTAGCCATCCGCACCTGTGTCCGGACTATCCTCACTATTTGAATAAAAATTGCTTCACTTACATCCTGCGTTTAACAAGAAAGCGTTGTTGTAAAATAACTTACTTAACCACTAGTCGCCTACAATTTTGTACTAAGTTGTACATGGAAAATATACGTTCAGGTGTAAGATTTATTCATCTCATAACCTTTACTCTAGTTTCTAAAATGCAATTACGAAATGGACAAAACTTTTTTGGCAGGAATAGGTGACTTGGAATTTGATCTAAAATCTTATATCATGGGAGGCACCAGTTGCATTCTAATGGCCTCGTATCTCACTACACTTCAATATAACGGAACCGTGAAACAAATGTCTTCAATCGACCTTCTTTATATCAACAGCGTTAACTGTATACCTCTTATTGCACTTACATCATTAGGTAAGTGGCATCTCATTACATTGCTTCACACCTTTGTACGTACATGATATGCTTAAAATGAAGCATAAACCTGTAGTTTTAATAATACAATTTAGGAAGTTTCATGGACTTATGGAAGTATTCATATTGGACCAACATTAGCTTTTTGCTCAACCTGACGGTAGTGGTTTTTTCGGGATGTCTATTGAATTACTCCATGTTTCTGTGCACCACTATCAATTCGGCAATAGTAACAGCTGTCGTTGGCGTCGCAAAAAGCGGATTTGTAACGGTGTTAGGTGAAGTTTAAGATGAAAATACTTTGAATTTTAATAAAACATACGCAAAAATAGAAATGTTCATTTTCCATAGGTTTTTACTTTTTTGGCGGAGTTACTCCCACTCCACTTTTTGTGAGCGGGCTTGCTGTTAATTTTGGAGGAGGGATTTTGATGGCTTACGCAAAATACAAACAAGCAATCAGTGAACTGAAGTAACTTAGTAGAACTATTGAAGAACGTGGTGCAATGAATTTTTGCAATATTGTCTTTTCACATATTTCTGTATGTAGTTTGGCCGTGTTTCGTGTAAATTTTGCAAGATTTTAGCGAATGTCAAAACATTGAAAATACATATCTGATTTTCTTGATGAAAATGATTTTCAACTCTCCTGCAAGACACTTTGCGATTATTTCTACCAATTTTTAGATTAATGCGTTTTTAAAACTTTTCAGCATATTGTTTACATATTTCCATCAGGTGCGCAAGTTTCTCACAATATAAAAACTTGTGAAGTACAGAATAAGTCAAATTTTGTTGTTTTTTAGAAGGCAACGTTATTGCAACACATTCACAAGACACTGCAATGAACATACAGTATATTTAATAGAAACCGTATTCTTACCAACTTACGTGTTTCATGTTTAAATTTGTATTGTATGTACGATGATTACGTTATGGCATATGAAATCTCTCTTCATAGCATCGCACTTGTACCACAAGCAGTGCTAATAGGTTTTTAAGCAACATAGTGTGGAGGCATAGGCCTACATCAGGAGTGACCAGCCAGTCGACCGTGAAGCCATTGAAAAATAGAGTTTGTGTAACTGTTTGTTTCGTGAGTTTCGGCTAAATGGTAAATAATCAGCTTTATTCAAATTTTAGGAGCTTTTATGGACTAGGCTACTGCTAGGAATAAAAACCAAGCGTTTGGGATGATAAAATCGATTACTCTTCATACATTTTTCTAAGCCTCGAGTAATATCGTTAAGTACTATTTCCATCTCAAAAACAATTTATAATAATCGTTGCATTAGTTTCGACACAGCATGAAAAATTTTAAAACTCTTTTGCAAGAAATGATGTAATGGCATTAAACAATACCACATGAGTGAAGGTCATGAAGTGAAGTCATGAAGGTCGACACGAACGAATCCCGAATCTATTCGTATTAGAACCAAACAATAAAATTTCATCCAACAGTTATCAAGTCTTGCTTGTAACATGATGTAATCGATAAACAAATCACTTTCGTTCGAAAAATAGGGTTTGGTTAATCACCGACACATAATCACTTGGACATTTAATTACGCGACACATAATCACTTGGACATTTAATCACGCGACATTTAATCACACATTTACAGTATCGAAAATTGCATGTCTACACACGAAAAAACAAACAAGTTCAAAATGTAGCCTACTGTGTACAGTTGAAAGAACAAAGACGGTACAACCTTGAACGTTCCATCAGCTAGCCACAATTTCGCTCTGGCCAAACCGTCTAGCAGATCCCTGCTGCCAAGAAGAATCAGACGATTGTTTCCAGGTCCAGAGTCGTGCAAAATCATGTGCTGGAATGTTTCTGGTATTGTGAAATTAGTATCCATCGGAGACTGTACTGCGGCCGTACAGTGTGCAGTCTGCAGTTCGCGACGTTTTATCTGCAAGGTCCGCTTCAAAGATTGCTTTTTTGGCAGCGCCATGAGTACACCTGGTTCCAAGTCTCTGCTTACAGACCCGATGACGTTGCTTGTACTGGCTGACAGTTCACCCATATTCACCTTCATTTGACTGATAGCCTGTCTTGCCAAAGCCGACTCTTTGTTGCCGCCGTTGTTATGTTCAGCATCAGCGTCAGTTATGATTTGGTCTCCTTCGGTTGTTATACGAGCCTGGCACCGACTTTTCTGGTAGAGTTTGCAAGGCCACTGAATCGTTCCGTTTGCGTACTCACGGTGTTTGACAAACTCGTACTGTTTGTGCAGCACCGATTGTTTCCCTTTCGATGTTAAGCTAAACTGCACTGTTTTATTAGTCATAGCAATGTCTGTTGGCACCAACATTTCTGGTAGAGTTTGCAACGCCACTGAATCGTTCCGTTTTTATTAGTCATAGAAATGTCCGTTAAATTAAAATAATCACGATTTACAACGGTAAGACAGCGGCAGGCTATAGAGTAGGCGCTGTCCAAGTGCTGTCGCGTCCAAGTGATTATGTGTCGCTTGATTAGATGTCGCGTGATTAAGTGTCCAAGTCGCGTGATGAAATGTCCAAGTGATTACGTGTCGCGTGATTAAATGTTCAAGTGATTATGTGTCGCGTGTATAAATGTCCTAGTGATTATGTGTCGGTGATTAAGTGTCGCGTAATTAAGTGTCGCGTGATTAAGTGTCGGTACACCGAAAAATAGTGTTTAAAATACGATTGCAAAAGCAAAATCGTTAGGAAAACGACCTTCATTGTAAGTACTGCTGACTCTAGTTTAACATTGTCGGGAAACTAGATCATCATTTTTAACAAAAGTCAATAAATTTATAAGTAATAAGGTACCTGTACCGAATAAGGCCCGGTCCCTAATAAGGCCCATTGCTCATATTTCGCAAACCCGTGCAAATAAATGAAAGATTTTGTCCCTACATAAAAACTAATATAAATTCATGATGGTTTACCAGATTTCATCCTTGTCACGTGATCAACCGATTCGCTAGAGCACAACAAAAATTTGATATTTGCAGTTAAGGTGGTTTTGTTAATTTAGAAAAAAAGTAAGTGAGAATTTTGCCGGTAAAATGAACTGTTGTCAGCCGGCTGAAGTTTTCATGTAACAACCAACTTAGTATTGAAAAGGATAATGCACTTTTTTTTGCTAAAATGTTTCTGATGATAAAAATGTGACATTTTTTTCGTGGATGCCACATCCGCCTAATAAGGCCCATACAAGATGCTTGGATAATTGATGTCCAGACTTCAAGAGTGGTTCCAGTCATCAGTTGGCAAATTGTTGCAGTTACTTTGATGCGCCTAGTGGAATCTTTTTAAATGTTTGTACAACTTAAAATGTGAAATTTCTAATAATGTTATATGTTGTCTATTACTATGTTTTGAATCAAAATACTCACAAAATTGGTGGGCCTTATTAGGAGCCTATGCTCCTAATAAGGCCCATTTTTTGGAATTTTTAATTTCTTTATAAAAATTTTTTGGGGGGTTGTCAGGTATTGTGGTTTTAATATGTTGTAGTCATATACCCTCACTAATAGAATACGATTTTTTAGTCTATTCTCATTTATGGTTCTTGAGTTATTTTCAAAAAAGTGTTAGGTGGGCCTTATTCGGTACAGGTACCTTATTGTATTCGGGTTCGTCATTGTTGGTATTCGTGTTCGCCCGAATCTTCCATAAAGGCGATATTCGGCGAATGTATTCGGGTTTGGGTTCGTATCGGCTCAATTTTGCATGTAAATTTAGTATGCTTTGAACTACCATTCCATAAAATGCCATCAAAAAACCATGATTCAAACTTTTTTTACAGAGGCGCAAAATAAACACTAGAATTTTTGGTAAAAAAAAACAATTTTAGCTACTTTCATGCTAGTTTTTAGCATAATTCTGCACGCGACCTGGGACATTGAAGCACGCCAACTGCTAGGGTAATTCCCAGGCTAGGGAACAAATTATCCAACCATGCTGCATTCTGATAGGTCTAAACATGTTTTTTAAAGCCTTACGTAGGACATCCAACAAATTCATAGAGATCTTAGTTTTAGCTGTTTGACGCCTCCTTTAAATGTGGATCACGAAATAATATCTAAAGTACCGAACAACAGATTTAAAAAGGATTTAAACAAACCGATCGGTGAGGACCAAAATAGGTTCGCAAAGGGGATGTATATAGGAAATAACATTCGTCTTTAATTTAATATTATTAATTTTGTTAATAAACAACATTTGTTGGGAGCAGTCTTATCGCTTGATGTTATACAAGGCATTTGATTCTATAAGTTGGAAATATGTGAGGCTAGTATTGTAGGCTTTTGGCTTGTAGAATTGAAATTAATCGTTAACTACTTGGCAGTTTGGCGCTGCCAACAATGAATAGTGTTGTTTTTAAACAGTTTAGAGAATGCACGGTCAATCAAGCATCTTTCATTGTAGCGAACAAATCCATTGGCGCATATTAATAGCGTAAATGTGAAACAATATGCGTATTTGTCAATTGTAAGGGTAAAACTTTTACATTGGCTACGGCTTAGAGACGTTTATCTACATTCTATTACAACATATTTTAAATTCTGCACATAGATTTCTAGGTGTGATATATGTAAAACCTGTCGTAGTCAAAATTTGGTTAAATATGTTTGATGTTGTTTCGAAGCTAATGTAACAATATTGTCCGTTGTTTTGGAGTTCGCTATCGCTTTACTAGAATGATTGTTTGATTAACGTTCTAGATTCTAGAAGTAATAACCCAACTTCAGGAAAGTGTACGAGAAATAATTAATCGATTTAATCGTCCAAAACGCACAGTTTATTGGATTTTCTTGAAATAAATCTTAGAAAAATCGATTATTTAACCCAATATTGTCCAGATCTTGGCTTAATTATTCGATTTTTTCGTCACATAACTCTATAAAAGTCAATTGCATATCGAACAAAACTATCCACGTTAACGTTTACTCGATTACTTGGTAGATGTATTCGCCCCAACTCTGATTCCTATTCTGCATTGAGTGCTTAGCTTCAGCCGTCAGAAAAGCGCCATTTAATGGCGTTACAGTAGGTACAATCGATATAAAAATGTCTTTACCGCTAGATGTTACCTCGATATTTTTAGCTGGCGAATTTAGCGACATTACGTTTGTCTTTAACTTCGATCGGCAAGATATCCGGAGTAGATGTAGAAAAATCTCAAGCTTTAGAAAATTATGAATTTACATGGTCTAATATGGATAATTTTTTGCTTTTCTTTCAAAAAACTCCTGTCCTGAAAAAGTGCGACTAGTTATCAATAATATTCGTATGCACTTTTTTAGAACGGAAATACAGAAATACGGGGCTTCGACTCACCCTAAAGTCACTATTGCCGACACAAACAAAGTATTATCAAACAATACGCCGCAACGAAAACAAAAGTCAAATCGTAAAAAATGCATTGGGCAAACCACTAACGTGTCTGGAGGGGTCATTGAGCCATGCCCCTCTCACAAACCCACATTCTTTGGTCCATAAGCCTTTTTACGTCTCCATCCTTTTTCGTTCATAGCATTTTCTTTTTTGCGACTAAGTTACTTGTCAGGTTTAACCTACCTAGGAAAACATATAACAGAAGTAGGTACGCTGTAAAAAAAATTTTTTCTTGTTTACATCTAAATGTATGGCAGCAGTGTCGCCATACAAAATTATGTATTTTTATATTCAAAAGATGTAAAGTGCTTTTACACAAAGCAATTTGTTTTTTCCGAAAACAACGCGTTATGTAAATTAACGCATAAGACTGTTTAAATATTAATGGTAGTATGTTTATTACAGATCCTATAAACATGTTTTCTACATATAATTAGCTGTATTAATGCAAAAATCATTACTTTATTAAAAGTAAATCTAGCAATCACCCGCCTTTTATTTACAATTACTTTTATTTACTTTACTTTGCATGACAGTGGTGATACGGACAGTTAATTACTCCACCATTGAAAATATGACACTTGACATGTTTTACAATATTGTACAGTTGGTTACTCAAAAATTTCAGAGTACAATCAGGCTGTGCACGTTTATACAAATCACAAGAAATGTCAGATTCAGTAAAAGTTCTTTGATATGGTTTTGTTTTATGCTTTCTTTTGTAGTAAGACACAAGTGAATTATACTTCCTGAAGTTTGCGTTGCAGTCATCAGCACCACATTTAAACACATAGTTATGCACATTTCGATGAAACAAAATGCGGTCAAACTACTTTACATCAGACTAATCAATTTTATAACTGTATAAATCACATGCAAATAACAACATTGTCCTCGAAGAAAAAATGTCAAGTAAAACAGAAATACTTGACAGAAATGTCTGGTCACAACTATTCTTACACAAGTACTTCGAAGTTATTTATTGCGTTGTAGAAAGATAGCAGTTTGCCATTAATTCCTTTTTTCCGTGCTTTTTGGCCATGATGCTTAGTTTTGCTCCCATGTAGTGGGTCAATATTAGCAAAATTTCTGAAAGCAAAAAAGACTTTGATGTCAACAAGCAAAAATGCATTCTATTTTTTAAATAAACAGTAGAAACAACAAACAAATATCCGCTACTGCTTACAATAACAATGGTGACAAGGTACAGATACTCATGAACTAACCTTTTAGTAATTCCAGAGTCGCGCTTAGTTCTTCAGGATACCTTACATTAAACACGTAGTAGCATGCAGATGGTAAGGTGACAGCTTCAAGGGCAGAATTGATGTAGTCAAAAGCACACTTCTTGTCAACGAAAATGTAAAACCTTTTTGAGGTTAACACATCTGGCCCTAACAAAAGGCAAAGTACAGTACAGTAATGCACTACAACTGATAGCACACAAAAATAGTCAAATTAATTACCATGTGCCACAATGCAAGGGTTCAACGGCACATCTTCATCTTCCTTCAAAGAAAAATATTTTTAGTGTATTATGAGTCCTATACAATCAAATGTTTCTTACTGGATTGCGAATCAACATATCAGTATACCATAACTTTCAAATTATTTTCATAAATTAGACATCTGTATCGACATTAGTGGTGCTCACCTTTAACAAAAGTTCATTTGGATCTTCATGGAAGTACTTACAGAGCATAATTACTACACCAATTATATCTACATCTGTATCTGCATCAACCTTTTCTTTTGCCAAATTGATATCAAAGATAATTCTATGCAAATCTGCATTTTTAGCTGTTGTGTTTGCATGAACTGCAACAATCGCTGCAGTTGATTTTGAACAATAATTTGAAACTGATCTAAGGAAACTTGGGTAAGCCTCTTGTAATGTACCATCATCCCGACTTTTCCGAAAAGTATAGGCCACTCTTCTTTCAATTTGTAAATGTCAAGCTTATTTTCATTGATTACTTTCTGTAGATGCGCATTACTATGAATGTAGATCAATAGCTTGCGCCGTTTGATTGGCTGAAGCATGCTTAAGTTTTCCTCTTTTAGAAAAGAAAGATCAGCTAAAGTTTCCACACCAAGACTTGCAACGGTGGACAGTAACTTGCTTTTATGTATAAAATGAATATTTGGCAATGCTTCACTAATGAATCTGTCATTTTCACTGCCACTAAGGTCTTCCGCAGGTGATTCCATATTACAGTAAAATAATTTAAAAAACCTAATCATATCTCATATAACGTAAAATGTACATACACTAATCATGAAAATAGTCGTAACGTAAAATGAAAACAAATATTATCATCAGTCAATCATTTATATTAGTAAACTTTTCAAAGTAACTTAATGACAGTGAGTTTTGTTTCGCAAATAAAACAATAAATGGTATGCCATAATTTCAATGTACAACAAAACCACCAAGGAGGCAGCAAACACTTAAAATTAAAGATTTGTCTGATTTTGTTAGACTCTTACGTCTGGCCTAGCAGTTGGCATGCTTCAATGTCCCAGGTTGCGTGCAGAATTAGGCTAAAAAATGGCATGAAAGTAGGACAAATTAGGTAGCCGATTTTAGGCCAATAATTCTAGATTTTTCGCCTATGTTAAACAAGTTTTATTCATGTTTTTTGATTGCATTTTACGAAATGGTAGTCCAAAGCATACTAAATTGACAAGCAAAATTTCAGAGAGTCCCATGCAAGATTTTTCTAGTAGGCCTAGGCCTAACTAGTCTTTTAATAAATTCACTGTATAATAAAACTAACAAATATTGCATGGTATTTTTTGGTGTTTGAAGCCTCCTTAAATATACACCTGTTGTGTATAATTCACTAATTGGTAGTGTTTAAGCAGATGTGAAATGCTCAAATAACCGCATGCTTTAAAATGAGAAACCTTTATCTATATTGACCTTGTAAGCATTCAGTGGAAATTAGTCAGTCAAATTACAAGATTTAGAGCAACAAAGTTCTCCTAATGGTTTTACAACTTCGTATATTCCTAAGTTGGGTACAAGTATACAACCTCATATAGCCTAGCCTAGTTCTGTTATTAGATACAATGCAGTTTGCATCAAACCTGACCAAACCCAAAGCAGAACTCATAGGCGCATGCCACGTGCTGCGTGCAGCAGCAGTTTTCAGAGAAAGAACATAAAAATCTAAACATTTTTTTCTGAAGAATTGGAACAATCATAATTTGGAAAAAGGGAAACAAAAATTAACTTTAAACGTTAATTTAATTCAAAAAATGGTTATTTATACAATTTTATAGAGTTTAACCAAGACTATAAACCTGTGGAAGCATTTCATGGTACGTTTAGGTCTATGGTTTACATACAAAATATGAATTACATAGGCTATCTTTTTGATATATTTCATTCCAGGACAAAAATAGAATAAATACGTTAATATACAAATTAACCTTAAAGAAATTTTTAAAAGAACGTCAAGGATTTGCAAAAAGTGGTTGTAGTTTGGGTAGAAATTTTTTTCATTATCGTTTTGTTTTCGATCTTATAAATCACAATAAGCCTAGTATTACAGCCCTAATGACAGAAATAGAGCCCACATTTGTATTTGCTTTACTCTATTGAAATACTGTATTTTTTTATCAATTTTAATTTTTATTCTTAGTGTACTGTTACATAAGTTTACCATAAAATTGCAAACAAATATATGTTTTATGGTTATACATAAAAAAAATCAAAAAACAGAAAATGTTTTGTAAATTCTGAAGTGTGTTAGTAAAAAAAACACATAATTATCTGTCACAAAGATCTACATATGTTTTTATGTAAAATAAAATAAAAATGTATGCAATTTTAAGATTATTTTTTACAGTGTACGGTGTCTTAAAGGTGTACAATATAATTTGACAGCTTTTGTACGTACAGTAGAAGAAATAAGATAAGGATGGGGACGAACCGAAACCCGAGTAAATTCGCCGAATATCGCCCGTGTAAAAGATTCGGACGAACAGAAATATTAACAATGACGAACCCGAATACAGCATTACCTATAAATTTATCGACTTTGGTATGAAATGATAACCTATTTTTCGGCCTAAGCTAAACTAGAGTCAACATTTCTTATTGAAGGTCATTTATGTAAGCATTTTGCTTTTCTAATCGCCATTTGGTCATTAACTTGTAGTAACTACCTCACGTTACAAACAATATTTGGAACGTTTTTATGAAATTTTATAAGTTGGTACTGATACGAATATATTCGGGATTCGTTCGTGTCGACCTTTATGATATTCGGATTCGCACAAACCCGAATAATTGTTCTTGCGGCATAGCAAAATTTTTGCTCTTTGTGCATTTTTAGCCGGATGTGTAAACACAGAAGTTTTAGATCCGGCTGCTGAGAAAAAATAAAATGTTGTTATAGATGCAACTGCCATAACTGCGAACGGCATTTCGTTCCTCATTAACCAATACCATGTGACGCAGTTGTTTGAAAAATAGAGCAACAATGTAAACAAGCATTTTCAGTCGATTATCCCTTGTTGTCCGTTTCAAAAGAAGGTGTTAATAAGTCTTCCAACCAAGCTATAGCAGCTCGTAAAACTTGCGCAAAATGTAGTGTAGAGACTGGACTCGCTGCTTGCCACTTAGATAATATCCAAAGAGATGCTGCCGACTCACATCTTGGCAGTTATTATTAATGGTCGAGTATACAGGCCTACACTAATAAGCTGCGCAGAATACGCGGGCTTAGAGGCCACAAACGTCACCAGCGTTTGACTGTAATAATCCTGGCTGGTTGCGTTGGGCCAAAATAGATTAGTGCTTTTGATGAGTGTCGAGAGAAAGTGGGAGATAAAGGAGAGAAGTTGCGTGTTCAGTTCATTCGGGGTCACCGTCTGTAGTGATTGGATTCGCCTGCCACATGATAATGAGGCATTTGTAGTGACGTTTTAAATTACAAATTTGGCATATTATTAAGAAAGTTGTCTTGCCCTGGCTAGGTTCATGTCATTCAAACATTCATGTATAGTTCAACGTTATTATATGTCAGATAGCTCTTGAAACGTAAAATAGTTTGCTGAATTTCGAACAATAGGTGTGATTTTGGGAAGTGCTTGTAGTACATTTAGCGTGTTACTAATTTACACGTGCTCTTGTTGACATATATCTGTGACGTAAAAGTGCTATCAAGTTGTTAGTGGTTAAAAATGAAATATTTTGTGGCACATCTATATATGATGTTTAACTGGTGGCCTTATCTGATTGGCTATAGCATACGGCGAAAAAATGGTTCTGGTTCAGATACTAAGATAGCCCCCGTCATCGCCATAATAATATCCAAAGAGATGCATCCGATTCACCCCTCGGTATAGTTATTACCATTAGTCGTGTATATAACTATATACACTAATAAGCTGCAAAGACCTTGCGTTTGTAGTGCCTTCTTAAAGTGGTAGCGGCAAGCGGGACGCTACAGTAGAGTCTATCACGCAGTCCCATATTTATAGGCTATAACACCTTTCCTTCTGCTATGCCAATCTTATCTGATAATATTTTTCCGATAAATGACCATTGCCAACATGTTAGCCTTATTTCAACGAACTGGACACACACTTGAAGCTTGACTAGCAAAAAATGCAGCAAAGTGAAACGGCTGCTACACTACCTCTTTTCAGTCGAAAATGATAAAATTATTTATCAAAATTTCTATCTTCAAATGACTTATTATTGCTATTATTGCTATTGCCATATAGTTTACTGCGTTCTTTTACCTAAATATTCTGTGCTTTACTCAAACTGCGATTTCATCCCAACCTTCAATAGTTATTGGTTATGTAGAATTGCAGACGGTTCTATGTAATATCTATGAGTCATGCATAGTAGATTTTGAGGAGAAGGGGAACCCCCAACTTCAGTACTTATGTTTCATTCCAGCGATTGTACAGTACAGCGCCTATTCAGGCTGACAGAGAGTACTATGGCAGTTTCTCTACAGTGTAAGGAGTACTATGATAGCACAGCAGTGACAGCGCAAGGATATCGGTACAGTATTCAATCAGCAGCTAGCACTCAGTTAGCCAAGCGAGGAATTTTAGAGGCGTAGAACGCAGAAAATTACAGCAGAGCGGAAATTATGGCGGCACAGAAAATAGCGTTATTCAGAAAATAATGGCATGGAACGATAAATTACATAGTCTGATTCTAGGAAACTTTCAAAAATTTACTTTCCTCGTGCAAACCTTGCCCAGGTAGCCTTTTTTATCAACGTTGCCATAGCGTATCCCAGTCCAGCCAAATTTCATCACTCAAAAGCTTTGAATGGGATGGGACAAAATTCGTCAATCAGCAGTCAACAGCTAAATATGGTACTTCATAAGTATCTTGTTCATAGCAGAGGCAAGCAGGGTGAAGTTCAGCAAAAATGTTCTTCAATGTGAGTGTATTGATATGTTACGCTGTACAGCTGTATGGCCATCTACATGTAGAATTTTTAGCTAACAACAAGTCTTGTGGTCTGTGCAAGATCAGGTATTATTTAGAGGTCAGAATTCCTTTAAACTCTAGGATGTAGTATTATGTATGCTTTAAGTGATATAAAACATTTTGAAATTTCTAACGTACAATTCACGATAGAAAGCTTTCTTGATCATGGTCCAATCTCGTACATTTAATGGTATCACAAAATTAATAAATTTTTGATAATATGGATAAAACTGCTGCAGACATAAAAAGACATCAAACTTTATATGTCAAAGATGTTCTACCTGCCAAAGTAACACGACACGTTTTCAGAAATGATGAAGATGAATTAAAGGAGTTAATTGCATATCAAATTGATTATGTAAAGAGCTGTGAAGAAAAATTTCAAAAGATAAAGGAAAAATTTGTTGAGTGTGTTCACATTACAGTGGCAAAAACAAATGGAGCAACCTTGGAAGGGATTGAGAAGGACTTTCTGCAAGGTTTACTGGACTATATAAAAAAAGAAGAAAGAAAATGCCGCAATGATATACTTGGTCAACAGGAATGTGTTGAAATGTTCAAAGACGCTGTTAAAGATAAAGACTTGCCTTCCAGTCAATTAGAAGTTGCTAGATCAACTCGGAACGATCTTACAAGAAAATTATCCGTCATAATAGAGCAAAGAGAAATCATTTTTTCTGCGTTAGAAACACTCCTGAGAACACCAACATCTTCACAAATGCCTAAAAACTCAGAGAATATGCTCCTGAAGATAAAGAGTGAATTTACTTTCTTACAAAACACTTTGAAAGAGGAGCAAGATAAACTAAAATTATTTACAAACTGGCAAACCAATCCAAGGGAAATGAGAAAAGGTTTGAAGGAACTAAAACAGTCCAATGGAAAAATGTAATTTCCATAAAAAGCTTATTATGTTGGCTTAGTCTTAAACTTACAAAAGATATCACTCCAGTAGTTGTCATGATCACAATTCACTTGGTTTATTTTTTGTGGTTTGATCAATCTTGCTACTTTATTGGTAAGTATTTTGTCAACTGTCTTAAAATTGCAGATCTATAGCGTTAATTTGTGCCGAACTGACCAAAACTGCTGATAACCACTTTCAAACAATGACAAGCAACAGATCTCCATTAAGTATATACAGTAGATTGAATCGATAGTACACTGAAGTAATGTACAGTTGCATGGTTAAATTTCCAATGTCAAATAATAACCTTGAGTAAGTTTCCCTTTGTAATATCTCTAACTATCAAGGGATTAGCATATGGCAAAAATACTGCTGACTTTATTTGGCCGTGAGCTTTCAGTTATTGTCAAGTCGCATTGTTACTTGCAGAAAAAAAAATCATTAACAACTTTAAAATTGTGAGAAATTGTTATCCTAGTGAAATATATCTAATATACTAACTACATTCCAAAGTTTATTAAGGAAATAAAATATTCAAGCATTGAAATGATAATTATAGTAGTTCATTTTTGTGGTTTAGTGAGTACAAAGGATCCTTATTCCTTCGAAAGGATTTTACTGTCACCAGGTTGGATGTATGTAGCTAGGGTTTTTAAGTGCTCGAGGACAGGGGCAATTTTTATCCTTAACTTGTCAATATGTCTAATTCATGACAATGAAGACAAGATTTTCTAAATTTGTCAAATACATCTGATTTAAGATACAAGGCATGATATTGTCTTATAGATTTCAAATTAAACGTTGTTCATAGATTTTGAGCGTATTCATAATCTTCATCTGATATATCTTCTTCCTTTAATTTACTATAGAATTTCTCTTTTGATGGGAGATTTGTGTCTTAAATTTATCAAAACTATCCATGTAATCATAGGAATAAACACATTTTCTTGTCATAAGGTCAATATTCTCAATTTCCTGTGATGCATGCTTCATATCATTTTTTGTTATATTTTTAACTAAATTCTCTAATGAACTACTCATAAACTGAAAGCCATCAATCAATTTCATACGTTTCCCTCAGAAAAAGCCATGTATTTTTCCATATTGTTTGGAATAACATCGATATCCTCCACAAGTTTTCCTATTTCGTGCATGAGGAAATGTGAATCATAACCTCTTACTATATATTTTGATTTTTTTTATACTTACTTACAGAAGTTGTGCCAGAATCGCCATATCGCATACTGCTGTCTGTTTACATAGCTTATAATGACGCGGAAATCTGGCTCAGTTACAAACCCTTACGTAATTTATTTAATCTCATTATACTCATATATATATATATATATATCGAGGCGCTTGCTTTCTTATTTTAAGAGTACTTATGTTTCAACAATAAAATTAGGCTTTTATTGAAACTGTGCTCTGTAGACATGTGACAAATATTGTTGTCATAACAACAGGAGACTAAGTAACATGTTTCCATTGTCTTCCAAGTTGTGTCGTTATAATTATAATTCTGCTATTTAACGCGCTATTACATAACGTCATACTGGCCATAAGTTCAATCTCAGTTCACGGTATAATTGCAAACTTATCCCAGAATAGTTGATTGACAATCGGTTCCGTTAACATGCTATCTACATTGCACTTTTGAACTTATTGCACTATGATAACCCCATACTTGTCATCCTACTTTGTAAACATGTTATTTACATTGCATTATGAGCTTGCCGAATTCGAAATAACCCCTATGTGTTTGACAACTTAATTGGTAAAAATGTTTAACTGCACGATTGACCTCGGATTAACTACATTGTTAACATAAAAATAGACAATGTTGATTGACATTTGTTTCCTTTTATTGAAAATTTCTAAATTGAAATTATCACCTGACCGTAAAACTTCGAGTCTAAAAGTCCAAATCATTTCTTGTCGTTGATAAACGCATTGCGCCTCAAGTTGAAATTCTGTTTCTTTATTATCTCCTTTAGTGTATAAATGTATCGTTGCATGGTATGATTTATTTAGTTTTGTCAGTTTTGTTTAGTATTAGTTCTTCAGTATTCAGTTTAGAGTTTTAATGTTCAATGAATGAGAAGATATAGATCGTAATAACTCTGTGAACTATTCCTTAAGTCAATGTGAAATGTAGAGTGATGCGCTTGGTTTGCTAATTGATTCTTAAAATCCTTTTTAAATAAATAATAACATTGTTGCAATTTTTTAGTGTTTATTTGAAGTAATAATGAAGAATATTAAAACCGATATTAATCAGACTCTCAGTGTTTAAAATTCATATAAACCATTCAACTGAAGTTAAGGAATTTCTAGGCAGAATTCACAACCTTCTAATCGTTCTTAAGAGTCCGATTGCAATATATTAATTATTATCCATAGTATGGGAATTACTGTATAACAACAGTCAACACCAAATTCGCTCGCTCAAGTGTGGTAATGATATTGAGGGTGCACATGAAAATGTCGCAATTATGTGCAGTGCACTATTGCTAACTTAAGTTCAATTGCGCTTTGGTGCGGGAATACTTTGGTTTGTTTGAATATGTACAACCGTATGTAAAAGGAAATTAATACTGTACATATATATTAACTTTCCGCCAGCAAAGCGTGCAAACTTTAGTAGATAAGTTATTATTTTATTACCATGATTAAAAAAGCGAGATAACATTAAATTACAACTTCTACGTAAAACAAACAAGAAAGCTATGAAGTTACCTACATCTATATATGGTGTCCCTATGCTTTTTATTTGATAATATAGGCTACATACTTCCGACTACTATTGTTAATAAACTTTGGAGTATACTACAGTTACTTACTGAAATTACATTAACACTTATTTAGTTGATAATTTTTTTACCCGTTATTTGCCGACCGATTGGCGAATGTAATGCACTTGTGCATACAAGGAAGAACGCAAAGCATTCAGGCGGCTAATTAATTATAAATTATTATCGGTTCTAGGTCGTTTCAACCCACGGACGATTCAACCCATGGGCGATTTAACCCATTTACAAAATCGTCTACGCAGTTCGTTATCACTTATCAGGCAAGAATGCCGCTTCTACCACTATACCAATACACAGCTTGTGTTGAAATAAAAACAAGTTTATGTACCGTGTTGTAATTAGTAGGCCTACTTAGCGAAAAATAAATAAAGCCTAGACGTCGATTAAAAATCAAATCTTAGAAACAACTGTTTGTTGATGGGAATAAAGATTTCCGGCAAAAACGTTTGAATCGGGAGATCGAACATTTTGAGAATAGTATAAGTCGCTTGTCTCCAGTCAATTTATTATTTTGAAAATAAACGAATAACTTTTCCTATAACATTGAGAGGGGTTCTGTGTGCTATAATTCTGCTTATTTCGTTGTGGTTAGTTTGTACAAGCTAAGTTATGCTTTACTATGATCAACTATATAACTTGGGTAAAACTTTTTAAAGAAAATGGTTTAAAGTTGGAAAAAATTGCCAGAAAATAACTATAAAAACTAGCTGATAATATTTGCAGTAATAAATGTGTTACACTTGTTTTGCCCTGTATCTGTTACATTTCTCCCTTGCGGCCGATTGCGCGTTTCCGTGGTTAATTAAGCACATGTGTCTTTTTTATCGAGGTGTGTCCGACAAGTAGTTGGACTGACAGTTTTGTGTTGGAGCTCCTGAAATGAGCTGTGTGAACAGGAACTTGACTTAACTGATTTTAAATAAACGATGTGCCTGTAATTCTAAGAGTGAGAACAGCAAAACGTAACAAATGCAAAACGACAGCTATTTATAACTTAAGGATCACAAAAACACTGCAAGCTATACAACTGCTATTGCAATTACGATTGCTAAGGTAGCCAAATCCTATTTTTACAAATTTTATTTTACTATATACTGGGTGGTTAAATAGTCCGCGGGTTGAAACGTCCGCAGGTTGAAACGTCCGCGGGTTGAATCGTCCTAGGTTGAATGGTCCTTGGTTGAATCATCCTTGGTTGAATCGTCCGCAGGTTGAATGGTCCGAGGTTGAATGGTCCGAGATTGAATCGTCCGTGGGTTGAATCGCCCGACCTCCCTATTTATCGATACAAAGGCATTCTCTCAGTCTTTCATCTTGTCTGTCAGGTGTCATTCAAAGACCTCTGATGGCTACCACGAAGGCTCTCAGTAGACTTGCAGTATTTCGCTAGCTCTAAATTGGGTCGGTCCTTCTTTTTCTTGATCTTGACTTTAAAAGTAGTTTGCATAAATACAAGCGACCATTTTTATGACAAAAACACCAGACGCGGCTAACGTCGTCTTCAACTGTCTCAATAATCACAAGCCAACAAAAAAATTTTTTTTCAAAAGGCATGATATGTTAGATCGATTTAGGGGTATATCAGGGGCGCTAAGTCCGAAAATGCCATTACTTTTGCTGAGTTGTCTCTAGTTTTTGAGATATTGCTTCTTCCTACATATACCATGAAAAGTTAGAAATGTATGCTAGTGAGTAACATTAGTTAATAAAAACTGAAGCCAAGTGAAGCAGCTATTTGTAAATGAACCTTCAGTCGTGATCGCATCCTTTTATCCCCATTGCACATCAAACTAGGTTTGATGAAACAATTTGTCTAGGCCTTACAAGATGGTGCTTGTTTTGATTACTTGTGCAGAGTATTTCCTGGTCTTAGTATTAAGTTATAAAGCTGAAAGCAGTTTTTTTAATGGGCCAAAAATACGATAATTAATTAAAGATCAAGTTTTTCCATCACATATAAATGAAGTTGAGAAGGCAGCCTGGCACTCTTTCGTTGCAGTTGTAAAAGGATTTTTTGGAAACACAAAAGCAAGCAACTATGTGGATCCCGTACAAGTGATGCTTACGAATTTTTAAGCTCTTGGATCAAGGATGAGCGTAAAAGTTCACTATCTATTCATTCACTTAGATCGCTTCTCTAAAAACCTCGGAAATATGTGTGAGGAACAAGGTGAAAGGTTTCATCACGATATCAAATTTACGGAAGAGAGATATCAAGGTAGATGGGATACTCACATGATGGCAGATTACTGCTGGTGCCTAATGCGAAGCTGTCCACATCAAGACTACAGGCGAAAGTCGTACAAGAGGACTTTCCTGCCGATGACTTCAAGCTAATTTGAGTAATTAACTAGAGTGCATCTAACAACTTCACTAATGCACATCCTGAGATGGATATATTTTGTCATAAAGTGTTTTGCTTTGAATACTTCGTGGTAAATGAAAAAAAAATGATTGCTTGTTCATTTCGTCTGTTTTTACAAATTGTCGTCTTTCTTGTGTAAGCTTAGGCATACTTGGTTTGTTATTACCAAACTACTGCTATTTATTGTTCACTTCAAGCAAGTTTTAATGTGGTATTGGAAGCTTAGTCTCACAAATTGCAATATGTTAGGAGAATCTGATTAAAATACGAATAAATGGGGCATTTTTTGTGTTGAATATATGGAAAAGAATAGGTTTATGCAGCACCTCTTCATTTAACCAATCTCACTGTGTCTTTCGCTTTTGCTCATTCTTGTGGTTTTAGTGCAAATAGACTTACTACAACATTTGATATAGGCTGTTCCTTAAGATAAAATGCAACCTAGCTTCAAATTTAAAATGTACCAAAAATATCGAAATTCGCTAATATCTTAAAAAGTAGAGCCAATCTGCAAAAACTAATGGCATTTTCGAGCTCAGCGCCCCTGATATACTCTAAAATCGTTCTTACCTTCCATGCCAAAATTTTTTTGTTGGCCTGTGTAATAATTAAGCTCAAGCTCGAGAGGCAAAGCTTCACTTATTAATAAAGATCAATAATAGTATTAATAGTATTGCGCTGATCCATCGAATTTGGCAAGGTAGCTTACATTTCCCACTGAGAATTAGATCAAACACACGAGGTCAATAATCGCCGAGGTTAAAGGAAATTTTGCCATTTTCGAGACAGCTTGTAGCGGCCGTTGGGTGTTTGTTTGGTTTGTCGCTGGTTGGCGCCCTCGGGATGAGCCCAGCACGTGTGAATTTCCGGGATGCTCCCAGCACGTGTGAATTTCCGCACTGCTTGTTCGTTTTACCACCTCATTCGTTTTTGCACTGTTTGAGCACAGGACGCAAGATTGATAAAAGCATTGAACCAAGAAGGTCGTGTTCTTTTCATTTAATATATGAGCGAAGGTAACAGACAACTGAAATAGCAGCCTTCTGAAACAAGGAGTCAACAACGGAACAACGCAACAACTTAACCTTCGCCATAAGCTCATTAGGCCAGATTTTCTTATACAATTCACTTTTATAGAATTTCTGTAAACTTTGCACATATTACAAGCAAAAAAGGATCGAAATATTCCACGGAGACATAGCGTCTGTTTGAAAGTAAATCGATTTTTTTTGATTTATTGTCAAAGTAAGACACCTGGTATTTTTAACCAGCTAGGACCGGAGGCCAATTTTGGTCTGACTTCTGTGGAAGATTGATATTATGACAAAAAATAATTCGTTGCTGTACGTATTACTTGTTTGAAGTATGACACAACAACCACATTCGCGAAAAAGACCGCGTACACTGACGGCTATTGTTACAACCTGAGCGAGGTACTATTGAATTGATAACTTGTTTTACTTCTGACCCGATGGTATGAGTTCCCATTCCTCAAACGGCGTGACTATGCTGTTAGTTGCTTAAATTCTGTCTATACATACTACCAAATGATAAAGTTGCCATTTTATTTATTATCAGACACAAAGGTTTTACACCTTTGGGAAAAGCTTGCAGAATGTTACATTTAAACACTACTTTTCGAAAGAAAGTGATTTGTTTATAGATTAGGCTACATCATGTTACAAGCAAGACTTGACAACTTTTGGATGAAATTTTATTTTTTGGTTCTAATACGAATAGATTCAGGATCCGTTCGTGTCGACCTTCATGATATTCGGGTTCGCACGAGCCCGAATAATCTTTCTCGCGGCACATCCCTAGTATTTAGCGTCCCGCGTCGATTTCCTCATGGCGTGACAACAGTGGAATCTATGTTTTGGTGTGGTGTTGCGCTTGTCTGGTCGAGTGTTAATTGAGTCTACGTTTTAACGTTGTAGTGAAAAGATGGTTGTTTTTATCTAAGATATGCGATAAAAAGTTAAGAAAGCAAAAAGCTAAGTGACTAGCTGTAAAGCGGGAAGTTTCCTGGTTAAGAAAAAGTTTGGTTACACAAGCACTTTCCAAAACCACCTATTGTTTGAAATCCGACAACTATTTACGTTTTTAAGAATTAAATGTTTGAATGAGATGACTAACCTAAGACAGTAGCCTACAACTTTCTTAATAAAATGCACAACTTGTAATTTGGTATATCACTACAAATGCTTCAACATCATTTCTTGCAAAAATGTTTTCTAGTCATAGATTGAAGTTTATGAAATTGTTTTTTGAAAAAAACACTGGAGTTGTCGATGGATATTTGGAAACTTACTCTGAATAACATCGTGTAAGCACTTCTTTTAGTACGTTCCAGGTTTTTTCCAGCATCTATGCTGGTAAGTCTTTAGCCTTGGAAATGCTCGCTTGTTGACCTTAATACTGATTAATTTATGTCCTAAAGTGTCAGCTTATCTCTATGTATCTCCCATTGTATAAAAATTGTCTTGTCCGTTGTAGCTGCTACGACTTGCAGGGGTTTTCACCGAAACCAACAGATGAGTTATCTAAGCTAGTCATCGTGATTGCAACTCAGCCACGGTTGCAGTAGCATTTCTTGGTTATTCGTAATACTGAGAAAGTGTACAACGCCTATATCAAAAAACCTTTTCTTGTGAGCTACTTTTGTTGTAATATTAAAACCTTTCAGCCGACAAACGGTTAGAGTATTCTAACCGCACGCAACAATAGACTCGGATAATAGGTAAATTTAGTTAAGAAATCCTCACAAAAAGGCCACTTCAAACTTTTCCCGAGTCAATTCGATGAATCCATGTGGTTAAGCAGAAAATAAACTGAAACCAGCTGGGTTATAGGGTGTCACCAGTGTAGCGTATCGACTGTTCTAATCGGAACTGTATACAATTACCAATTTACTACTCGATTACAAGTAAGTTACTTAGTTTAAAAACATTTGAGTACAATTAAGTATCTGACCAGGTGACAAGTACGAAGTAGGCTACAAGAGATTTAAAAGAGGCGTCAAACCCCTAGAACTAAGATCTTTATGAATTTGTTGGACGTCCTACGAAAGACTTTAAAAAACCTATTTAGACCAATCAGAATGCAGCATGGTTGGTGTTGTTTTCAAGCCTGGGAATTACCCTAGCAGTTTGCGCGCTTCAACGTCCCCCGCGTGCAGAATTAGGCTAAAAATTAGCATGAAAGCAGCTAAAATTGGGTGTTTTAGACCAAAAATCGTATTTTTTATTTTGCGCTTCTGTAAAAAAAGTTTGAATCATAGTTTTTTGATAACATTTTATGGAATGGTAGTTCAAAGCATACTAAATTGACATCTAATATTTCAGAGAGCCCCATGGAGGATTTTTGGAGTAATCAGTCTTTTAGTAAATTCACTGTATAATAAAACAAACAAAGATTTTATGGCATTTTTTGGTGTTTGACGCCTCTTTAAATCTCTTTGACTCAGTATAAGTACAATTACGTCATAATTAGTGCATATGAACATAAACATCTTAAAATATACAACTAACGAACAGACAGGTGGCAATGTGCGCCACAACATAAAAGTTGTTTTGTGGGCAAATTGACGGATGGATAATAATCTATATTGGCTAGTGGTCGAATTTTGTACCAAAAGGTTTCATCTAGTTATGCTCATAAGTAGAATCGGTTATTAATTTTTTTTCCCAATTACCACTGTCCAAAATCAACATAAGCTGTTGCGATCACAACCAACACGAAATATATTATTTCTACTAAAACATGTCATGAAACCTTCAACGCATTTGTTGGTACGCAAACATCGATTAACAAAACTCACAAATTAAGTCGCACAACATTGTTTGTCAGTGTTGTTACCGTTCTAGCATAGCATACAAGCACTTGAGTTTTTTTCTGGTTACAATTCGGAAATCGAAGGCTAAGTAACAAAACAAGTATAAATTATTCAATCCTCATTAAGTTATAAGACTAACTGAAACTAAATTCAACGCAAACATACTACTAGTTTATGATGTTAAAATACAAGTAGCCTATACTGTTAAACAGCAGCAAGAATTTCTCACATGAAATTTTAAGCTTACTTCAAATACACAACTAGCGCTTGTTTATTGCTTCCCACTAAGACAACTGCGATGGATACAATTGACGCTGGATGCAATTGACTACAATTTCACAAAATTATCCAATCTCACTGCTATGGTGGTATCACTGCATTGTAATGACTGCTGCAAAATTATGTTGTATGTCCTCATTATTGACAGTGGTTGAATCGTGTTAACCTAGTATAATTAGTACAAAGTAAAATAAAAAAAGTGGGATACAGGATGGCATTCCAGGGTTAACTTTTATTTTGAACTTCTCTTCATAAGCGTTCGCAAACATCAGCCTGCTTCAACAGGTCTGCTATCAGCTTAGTGACGAAAACTTTGACATAAACTCATCAATAATTGTAATAGCTTGCTGTTTCTTCTGAAGCTTTTCTGCCTTCCCTTGCATTCTGTTTCCTTTTGCAAGGCCCTTTCCCCCAATTAACTCCATAATTTTAGAACCACAACTTTGCACAAAACCTTCCGGACCAGACAACAGAAACATCCCAACTCCTTTTTCATCACCAACAGTTAGAAACAGGAAAGCCTTCAAAGAAAAAAAATCGCATAGTTACTAAAAATTGTTATGGTTTATGTGAACAAACTGTAATCATAAAATGTTTTTGATACCTACACTTAAACCAATTTCGTTCGCGATAATGTTCATGAATTCAATATTGCCTTCCTTTCTGTGTAAGCAAAAACACCTAAGGATGCACAACAAAAAAGTTTCTTTTTAACATATATTTTTCAGTATAATAATTGGGGGTTGTAGTGGTCAGGTTTAATGAAAAAGCAACGTAACATATAGGCCTATCGTGTATGTATAATTGTATATACACAGTACAAAGCACAACATTGTAACCATTACTACAGAACTGCCAAAAACATATCTGAACAAAATCTGATTTCCAATAGAATGTACGGGGCGCTTAAATCAGGCAACAGGTAAGGTGTGACAATAGGTTGCATACATTAATGCTAAAGGCTGTAATGGCTTACTTGTTTACAGCAGAAGATTTAAACTTTGATGCTTCGAGAACAGCAATATCTCGAAGAAGTGAAGTGCAATTCTTTTGATACAGTTTTAGTTGTTTTATGGTTCTATCTACAGCATGCACATGTTGATCAGGACTGCACTTTAGAACAAAATCAAAAACATCTCAGTTCAAAATATAACTTGGAATAAACGGTGTCAAATCTAACCTTTAAATGCTTTGTTAGTTCTTTTTCTGATGCATAACATTTTCCAGCATACGACAAGACCCTACTTCCAGCAAGAAAGTAAAGGTTGGTCTTTCCTTTTTTCCCTTTCTCAGTTCCTAGTATTTTGATGCATTGAAGATGGGAAAGATTAGAGACATGGGTACCACAACACATATTTGCTTCAATGCCCTTTATTTCCACAATTCTAAAAATATTGTTTACATTACACAGTAAACTACTGCCCAAGTACAGTTTTCTCATTAAATATGCACAAATTTGTCACAAAATCTGGATTTAGTTTTATCAGCTAATTTTTAGCCACGAGCACCAAAAAAGATCAAATATGGTCACATAAAAAAAATCAAAAATTACTTTTGCCTAATACCACGCAAAACAAAATATTGTACAATGATATACTTACTGTGTCCTAGGAATATTCCTTTATCTGTAGCCAAATGCAGTATAAAACAATATATTCATACAGTATTTATAACAGAATGCAAGCTATTGAAGGAATAATACAACTCTCATACAATCACCTCACATCTCCTACATGATCATCAGGTAAGCCTCGTGTTCTTACTGATTCCAACAATGGTGAACCAACATGAGTAACATGGACAACAACAGGTACATTTTCCAGAATTGCTTTGTTTACTTGGCTTCAGAAAAATAACCAGATTTATTGCTTTGCAAATTATTTGATGAAATGTGCAATAAACACAACTAGCCAAACGTTTGTCTGCTTTTCAAGCAATGTTAAAGCTAAGAATAGTCCAGGTAGGCAATTTACCACCTACCATCAGCTCATTATAATTTTAAGTGACCAAAGACACAATTTTTTACTTACACAAACTTAATTTTAACCTGCTGTTAAAATCTCCAAGCGGCATGCACATTATAATTCATTGTTTTGATATGGTAGCCACAGACGGCCAATCAAAGGTAGCATAAAATTAAGTGTATTGAATGGTGTTGCTGCTGATAATCAAAATAATACCCACATAACCATGTGACAAAATGAAATATATGGTCAAACGTCCTAAATCGGGCGCACACAGATTTGTCCCCAAAAAAATGCGCACCGTTCATTACAAAAAAACAAACAAAAAATATATTATCACCTTTTATGTCTTTTTGTTGACCTATCTTTCATGTAACAATCTGCTAAAGATAAGCTCATTGGATGTGATCTGACCTTCTCAACTGAACTTATTTTGTCAGCCTATTTATTTTAGGCCAATAACATGTTTCTCATTGGTGGTCTGAGCTTTCTTTGGGCATGTCTCACGCTCTGAACTATCTTTTTTGCGAGTCTCATTAGAATTTGAAAAATATATTCTTGCCATTTGTAAAAGACTTGATATTCCATTATACTTATATTATTTTCATCATGAATCTAGAGGAAATTTAAACTTACTTGTTTTACTGTTAAACAGTTAATAACTAATATGTCTGTAATACATACACGCTTCGCATGATGTAATACAGTAATCAATGAAACGCTCTATTCAGCATAACACAAACCCTCCATGACATCACAACGAATTAATGCAATAGGTCTGCATGCAAACGGCTATGCTATCGTTTAAGATTAACTTACTGTTCAGTTTAGTGGCCTATAATATACTGCAATGTCAAAACAACTTTCAAAGAGAGGTCGCACTCTTCAGCAAGAAAATAGGACTTTTCAGAGTGAATGTAATGTGAGAGATATTTCCAAATTAAATACAGTACTTAAAAAAGCACATTGCCTTCTTTTTTCTGCCGTTATAAGTAGTGTGAAATCATTCAATGTTGAGAGGCACTACAAAATTGATGCTGCACAATATGATTTCAAAAGGAGGAGTGACACAAAGGAGAATCAAGAAAAAGAAAGTTAGAATCTCTCAAATCAGCACGTACCAAGCAAACAAACAAACATCTTCAAGAGCGTTAATCAGTCTGAAGAAATACCTATGGCATCATACAAGCTTAGTCATCTACTAACTCGCAATATGAAACCATATTTAGATGGAGAAATTATGAAACAAGCTATTGTTGTATTTGCTGAAGAATGTTGTTCTACAAACATTCAACTTAAAGCTGAAAAATTACAGCTTAGCAATGATACCGTAACTCGTCGAGTGGAATGCATATCCAACGACCAAAATGACCAATTTCTTGATAAGCCGAAAAAAATTTGTTTACCACTTGGTCGCACTTGACACTTCAAAAGATTTTGCCGACACAGAACAATTAGCTGTGTTTGTCAGGGGAGTCACCGCAGAATTTAAGATTTACGAGGAATACCTCACTTAACGGTCTATTCATGGAACAACAAAAGGAACAGATATAATCCATGAATTCCAAGCTACTCTTGTAGAATTAAATTTAGACCCATCAAAGATGTTTGCAAGTTGCAACAGATGGGTGTCCCTCCATGCTTGGAAAGATTCAAGGACTTGTTAACAACTGGCATAACGAGGATAACTTTTCCCCTGTTAGATAGTGTCTTTGTATTTTACACAAAGAAAGTCTCGTTGCTGTACCTTGGAAAGTCCCTTGGAACTGTCTAATGTAACAGAAGTAGTAACAGCTACAGTAAGATGGATTCGAGCAAATGCACCCAACCATCGTAAATTAAAGAAATTTCTTGCTGATGTTGATGCCGATTATGGTGACCTGGTCAAGTTCACTGCCGTACGTTGGTTAAGAACGCAGCATATCTCAAAAGATTCTATGACTTCTTCCAAAAATTAAGACAGTTTAGTAAGGAAAATAAAAATACCTCAGCTGGACAATGAAGAATGGGTTGTCGATTTGGGATTCATGGTTGATACCACCACACTTTTTATCTCCCAATCGAGTGCTACAAGGAAATAACACGCTTTGTCATGATTTGTATAGCACAGTTTCTGCTTTTATTAAAAAGCTTTGTCTTTGGAAGAGGCGGCTTTTGAACGGTGCCACAACTCATTTTCCAACATTTTCGAGTCAACAGATCATTAGAAGCGTATGTCAAGCATACTAGCAACTTATTGATGAATTCGAATTTCGCCTTGAAGGAATGAAACCTTTATCACCTCTGGTAGTAGATACTACCACGATTCCTGATTATTATCTTCAATTGGAACTGATAGACATGCAATGAGATGTCAAGTTGAAACAAATATTTCAAAGTACAGACCTACTTGACTTTTGGATTCGAGTTCCAGAGGGAAAACTATCCCAACCTGATAGCCAATGCCCTGATGAATGCTTCTGTATTCGGTTCAACTTACGTATGTGAACCACTTTTCAGCAAAATGGCCAGAATTAAAAGCCTATAACCTATATCGTAACCGATTGACTTAGACCATCTCAAGCAGATTCTGCGCATTTCATCCTCTACAATTACGCCTCGTTTTGAGAAACTTATTAAAAGTCAAAACCATTGTCAAATTTCACATTAAATTTCAAATTGCATTAAATTGCAATCCATTTTTTCTGTGTGGTGATTTGTTGCAGACCTGGTTGCTTGGCTCAGCGCGATCTTGATTTTTTTCCTGTCTACAACGTTATGGTCCCTTGATGGTAGAATCGTTGAAAGGAAGCAAGTGGTGCATTCCAAAGTTCGCTGCAGTGAAGTGTGGCATTTGAAGTGAGATACCAAATTAAAAGTTGTACTGTCTTTGGTTAGTCATCTCATTCAAACATTTCATTCTTAAAAACGTAAATAGTTGCCGTTGGGAAGTGCTTTTAAAGTGCTTGTAGTACACTTCGACTGTTACAAATTTAGACGTGTTCTTGTTGACAATATCTCTCTAACATAAAAGTGTTGTCAGATTGTTAGTGGTTACACAGGACATATTTTGTGGTACATTGACATGTGATATTTAACGGGTGGCCTACTTTGATTGGCTATAGCATATGGTCATAAAGAATAGTATTGGCTTAATTCTCTTTTAAAATGTCTCTTGCAAAAATTTTGGCTTATGAAAGATGTCTATCTGAAAAAATATGTTTTGGGAGATGGTACAGGCATTATTACTTCTGATGTAATTATAGATGAAAATACATTTTGAAATACAACAATTTGGACTTTATGAATGTTGTGCCGACTTGAAGAAACAATAAGAGATATTATAAGCAATGGAGTCAAAAAGTTAAATAGACAAGCCAGACATGTTTTGTTTTTGACCAGCGTGTTACGCCTCACATGTTTTCAGTCTTTTTATTATATTCGGTGATAAACATCGTCTTAGTCTGTTGTTGTATTCATCCATTTTATTGGGTTAAGCGACGCAATTCGACTCATGAATAAGGTTATTCGATACAGAATAAGTTGATAAGGGCCACACGCCAAGAAATTCAAAAACACAGATAATTGACTTTGGTATTAACGGCACATCATTTTATTTCTGGCAGACAATACTTTTTGTAATATTTACATTTTACGTCATCAAACATAATTACATTTTAACAAAAAGTAGTGATTCTTAATTTGAAACATATGTGGCATTACAACTTAATAGCATTAAGACTGTGAGGTAATAACTAAGAACAGTCTCATTTTTA
This sequence comes from Clavelina lepadiformis, assembly GCF_947623445.1. Lineage (NCBI taxonomy): Eukaryota > Metazoa > Chordata > Ascidiacea > Aplousobranchia > Clavelinidae > Clavelina > Clavelina lepadiformis. Next base: position 10,329,432 of record NC_135243.1, read on the forward strand.
CCAGAATGACTAATTATTATATTTTATACAAAAATTACAATCAAATCAAAATATAAATATCGTTAACTTAATAGCCAAATCATATCCTGTTCTTATTTTACTATAAAATTTAGTTAACATGGTTCAGACAACATCAACTAATTAATCTCTCAGCTAATTAGGTGCCAAGTATAGCAATAAACTGCAGTTGTACGTTATCGTATTTAGTAGCGCATCGTCTGTCTCGTTTGTTTGGCATGTGTTTCGTGAAACAAATGGACTGAATTGTTTCTGTTAACATCTATATTCGCCATGTCTATTTGTGGACCAGTGCGGCTAATTTCATGTTTTTGGTCCATGACAAAATCGCAGTGCAAATTTATAATTACATGAAAAGTAGTTACTGTTATTATTAACAAGTGTAGGTAAGTACCATCTTTCACCCAAGTATGACTTATTGTGAATTGATGCACAAGCAAACTTGTAATTAGAAAGTTTCCAACTAAGTGCTCCTAACTAGGACGCTTGACAATACATACTATTATCCATATTATTAGAGATATGTCGGTCTTTCATTGCTTTTGATAATGGGGCAATTTGGCGTAGTAACAAGTATTAATGCATATAAGATTAGGATTATCCAGGTCCACAAACAATTTCCTACTACCGATGGTTAGTTTTTGCTCGTACAAAAGTTTCAATTCCTGTCAATTTGTACCCCAATTTTGATGTTTTAATTTTTACTCGTTTTCTTGTTCACTATTGTTTCTTTGCAATGTCAGTGGTTTGGTAAGTGGTCAATGTCAGTCTACGTGTTCTTAAATCGAGATGTATAAGGCTATTTATGAGAACGATTTATTAAAAATAACTGGTTGTACACTACTGCTGAATTTTGTCAGTATATAACAAAGTTCTGTACAAGCCAGACTCCACATACAACGCAAAGTCCCCCAAGATTTTTTTGTTTTGTCAGGATCATCACTACAATTAGCTTTTCTTACACACATTATATTGTACAGATATGTAACGAATACCATTATATTGCAAGCAACAATCTCAGGAATGCATTCTGCACTAACCTTTCAATATTATTTACGTTGTCCTGATTTGTCTGTGGCACGTCCAGTTCAATAAAAGATATCTCCTTTCCCAAATTCCATGAAGTTGTCTTGTATCCATATCTTCCATCAGCTATAGCTGTGATGAGATGCTGGGCACTGCAGGCAACATCATTAAGAAGAGAAACTCTTAAATCACAAATATAAATGCTACAATCAATATGCCCGAAATGTAATGTAGTAAGCGTTGATTATTTTGTAAGCAATTTAATTTGTGTACTCATTCACTGCTTAGCCATTCTGTTGTTGTGCTTGAAGCTCATTTCATGTGTGTTACGTTTAATGTGGTGCCCTGCGTGGTAATCAACTAGGGTGTTGGTTCCGTTTGACTATAATGGATCATTCTAGTTTTGCGGTGGTATTGGAAGCTTCTCTGTTTTTGATGCCAAGTAATAAATAATTGCTTGGTAATCAACTTGTGACAATAACGCTATCATCACAGTAATTACCTGTGCTGTTGCATATGATCAAATCTACGATCCCAATCCACACTAAGCTTGACAGTCTCCCCAACTTCAAATTTCTTACCAACGAAATGAATTGCCTAAAAAGAAATTTTTCATGCATATCAGAATATGGTTAACCTAAGAAGCATGAAGGTTGAAATGAGTGGTGCTTTCTTATGGACTTATAAAATTTAAAATAACATCATTGCATCAAATATTAAAGAATTTTTCATCTCAAATGCAGAACCTATTCTGCTTCATCATACATTTTGGCATAAAACAATGCAATTATCTTTGTTCAGTATTTCCTGAGTTCTTGATAGTGCTTATAATAATGGATATATAAAATTTCCCAAGTTGAATTGTGTTCTATAATCTGTATTTAATGAATTGCATACTGTTTGTTTTACAAACTGAATTTAAATCAATGTTGCCGATTTTTCTAATGTCTTGCCTTAATATATTAAACTTAATACAATAATACCATTACTAAGATGACTTCTAAACTTGTAACGACAGTTTTTGCTAGTTTATACATTAGAAGTTTAGTATAGTATACTATAGAAGTAGTAGTTTATGCAGTAGTTAATACATCCATGATAAAGACAGCCAACCTCTTATTACATCCAATTCACTTGGAAAGGAATTTTCCTATTCATTCCCCATTATAAAAACCCCAAATAATACATTTAGCCACTACTTAACACATCCACTTTCGATTTCCCATGCAGGCAAAGCATTCTTTACTGTGTTCAAATAATGGCCTATTATGAATGAAAATACTGTATAATCAAACAAGCTGTGTAGGTAAATGGTCTTTTACTGTAAAGAAACAACTATCTGATTATGAACAAATACCTAAACAAGGAGACTGATTTAGAATGCCAGTCATTCCAGCTACAGTAGTTTGTTGTTATAGCTGAAGCTGTTTTCTTACCGCAGCCGAAGTGTCTTGCTTGTTCTGGGCTACGAGGTGTTGAATGCAGTAAAGTGTGGCATTTGTAGAGATACAAGTAACACATGTCGATTTGTACAAGGGGTGGCCTTAGCTGATTGGCTATGGCAAAACGATAAATAAAATTGACCTTGGTTTAATCGTTCTCTTCTGAATAAAATCTCTCTTCTGGTAAATCTGGGGTTGATGAAGATATCTCTCTGAAAACTGGTTTGTAAAAATGGGACAGGAATAATTTCATTTGATGTAATCACTTCACAGTTTTGAAATGTAAGAATTCGAACTTTTAAAGCGCTATATTTTTGGAGACTCCTTTCTTTTCTACAAGAAGAATAACACCGTACCCTCTGAAGACTAAAGTCAGGCATACCACAAAATTAGAGTCAGATAAGGATCAAGAGACAAGTTGCATTCAACGGTCTATTAACGAACAAATTGCGGCAGAGATTTCAAAAATTCTCGAAGTATCCAGTTCAAGGAATTCTCGCCGACAAACGATGAACGACTATTTCACTTTAATACTACTGGCGTTATGGATTACGGCTAAAGACATCGCTGGTCAACTCAAGCAAGCAACACCGGCATGATGCAAGCATAGCTCAAAGGAAACATGGAAGAAAAATCATCAACAAGAACGAAGCTTTGAAAATCTATGGACACCTCTACAGTACATCGTTCTGGATCTGCTCCCGATTAGTCCTTAGCCGGAAAAATGCATTACTCATTTCTGAATAAACCGTAGCTTGTTTCTAGGTGCTAGCAGAAAATCAGTGGTGTCTTGGATGTAGCTGCTGTTCTCAGATGCATATGGTTTTAACACGCTTTCTGCACAGCCAGATATCATCTTTGAGAGTGTACCGTTGCCAGAAACAATAGGCCGGCCAGTGTTATTGGTTTTGTGAATTTTGAGTAACAAATAAAATGGTGCAATACGTAGGTCCTCAGGTATGGCGTCCAGAAGGTGTCTGTACTAGGTAAACTACGAAGAAGTGTTTTCAATTCTTTTTTAAAAACGTCAGTGGGATCGTTATAAAGTTTATTGTAGTATAGAGAGTCTTCTAGTTGCCGATGAGCCTCATTGATATAATCATCTTGATTAAGTATAACTACGGCTCCTCCTTTATCTGCAGGTTTGATGACTATATTGCGGTTGGATTTCAAGTTCTTGATGGCTGACCGTTCGGGGTATTTAAGGTTAGATGGGATGTTACTTTTCTTTTTGTTGATTTCTGCATGTGGCCACTTCCGAAATAATTCTATGTATAAATCAAGATTTGGGTTGCGGCCTTCAGGAGGGGTGAAAGTATTGGACTGTTGTTGAGATTGAAACTTGCTGAAAGGAAGATATGTCATCAGATATTTCTTTACAAAAGAAGAATTCTTTGAGTCTTAGCCGTCGAAAGAATGTTTCCAAGTCACCACAGAATCATACTTTGTCAAACTTCTTAGAGGGGCAAAAACTCAGACCTTTGGATAGGAATGATAATTCGGTGGAACTGGGGTTGTAAGTTGATAAATTAAAAACTTTTTTCATGGCGGTGGTATTGGAATTAACAGTCTTCATCTTTTCGGGCGTACCATCATTCAAAGCAGCGAGAGATTTGAGTTTGTTTTTCTTTTTTATCGTGAGTGCGGTAAATTGCCTTTTATAAAGTTTAGTAGCAGTAGCAGATACTGTTTCCGAAAAGTTTGAATTTATCAAGTTCAATCGGCTTGTTAGTTCCTTAATTTTTTTAACAGTTACCTTTTGTTTGTAGTACAAGGTGCTGAGCAGATGACTTCTTAGTTAAATGAAAAGCTTTCGACAACGGTTATCAGATTCTTTAGTGTGATGCGTAGATTGTAAAGGATTCTTGATGTAAAGCAACACAGGAAGGCACAGCTTAAAGGAAAAATCATCAAGAAGAATGAAATTACCTAGCTGTGTGGACACCTCTATATCGTTTCGGATCTGCCGATTAGTTCTTAGCCGAAAAAGTGCATTACTCATTGTAAATAAACCGTAGCGTATTTCTAGGTGTAAGCATATATTTCTGCGCACATATTTCATGATAATCATAACAAAAATATTTAATACGTTTACCTTATAGATTGTGTTGAAGAACAACGCGCATGTAAATTCTTGCTATAGTCATACCTTATATCTATTCTACGTAACCCACGCATCATATAATCATAAACCAGAAATTTAATTTAAACTAAAAGTTAATGTACTCTTTACCCCTTATCGACTTCTATCTTTACGTATTTTTCAATCTTATGTTTTGAGGTAGATGATTTTTATTTTATTTTCATGGACACGGGCTAAATAAGCCAAATACTTATCTCACTGGATCACTTACTCCCCAATATCTACCTACAAAGCATTATTTTAGTCTTTTCTTATGCTAAGCAACTTAAGCTTACGCTTTATAATAAACCACCTTTCTTGTTTTTATTAATGACATATATTAAGTAATAGCGTTATCAAACGCCGTACGATTATAATTATTTGCCTTGTTTATCATAATATACCAAGATGCAAGCTTCCATCCTGTATAAGTCATTTGTGACTATCCTGATAGCCTTGGTTTATAAATAAGGTAGCGCATGAACTTGCATACAGTACATGCAAGGAGAAAATGAATGGAGGCGAATCACAATTTAAACTTATTACTCAGACTCTCACCCTAAACCACCCTTATACTTCCATTATCTTGGATTAAAAATTTCGCAAATCAAACGTGTTGTCCGATATCTTTTTGTGCCAAAACATTGACATAGCACTTTGAGTTATAACGGCAATAATTTCATTCAATCTCTTTGTGTTAAGTTATGCGTGCATTTATGGTATAAGGTATATTATTTGATGTAACGTTTAACAGCACTTAACAGTTTACTATACACGCCATGGAGTCTCGTGAAAGGTAGGACCATATAAAAGTGCACTTCTGTACACTTAGTGTGATGAATAATTGCTAAATTGCTTAGCAATATCTGCTCAATAATGTGCCGTAACTTAGGTCACATTACAATTAACGAATTCAACTTAAAATCACCATTAAATGCATGGAAAAATAATTTGCACCTGAATAAGGCAGTTTTATGTTAGCCACATTGAAATAAAGTTTGTTTCGGTTAAACTTCAAATATTTTTTCTTTATCTTTGGTATGAAGTTTCAAGTGGGCCCTATGATGGCCGAGAGCCAACAACAAACGGGTGGCGGGGGCAGTGGGCCCGCAGTGGACACCCTTGTCATAGGGAGTTGTTTGTTCGAAGTTTTAGGAAAACTATTTATTACAACTTACAATCACTGCTTATTAAGTCTAAATTCTGCTGGTCCCGAGGTGGATGTATTAACTGAATTCTACTATTATTTTATAATGCTAATGTAACTCAAACATGAAGTATCTGACAGTTTACCAGTATATTATACAACTGTGTGTAACCTAGTAACTACCTTGGCTCCCTTTCTTGATATTTTCATCACTGGAACATTGTTAATTGTGCCTCGATCATCAGGCTGTCCACCACCTTCTGGAAATAATATGGTATCATCCAGTTCCACATGGTATCTTAACAACAATGGCAGGGTACTTATACTTATAAATGGTACTGTGAAGTGTTCTTGTGAAAGAGATAAGCCAGCAACACTATTCCAACTTGTAAAACGCAATCATATTTTTATGAACTTAAATAAACTGCAAACATGAAAACATTTTCACATTAATCCGTTATACCTATTTTGAACAAGTTTTAAATGTGAAAATCTAGCCTAAATTATTATAATCAGTACTATGACTAGAACCAATACTGGTATAAGATCTAGTCATATGGCTAACAAAACATTGCAGTCATTCTTTGAGTTAATTAGTTAGTCCATTTTCACAAATGGCAATATCAAGGTGCAAAAAAGCAAACATACTGAAAAATGGCAATAAGCCAATGTTTTGACATCACCCTTCAAAAGTCACCTGTAGCTGAACTAAACAAACGAACTGATCAAGTTGTTATAAAATTTAAGTTACACCTACTTTAAAAAGAAGCACAAAATATGGAGCAAAAACCAACAAAAAATATTTACATAAAAAATAACTGATAACTTACCCGTCAGTTTTAACCAACTGGCCATTTTTGTTTTCTACTTTAGATTCTGTAGGTTCACATGACGTGACAGTGGATGAAAAGTTTGTCAAATAGCTATCAACTTGACACATAAAAACCATTTTAAAATTTAAGTCCACAGTGTATTTTGTACAGTCAGGTATGGTAAAAACTTTCTGGATAAAACAATGCCAAAAAACTTATATATATATATACAGCATATATCACACACACATATATATATATATGTAAAAACATAAATATAGCAAAATGTCTAAATGTGTAGGTTCTATCATGACACTGAGAGATTATTGAGGTTGACATGGTTCTTCCACAAGTAACTTTTCACTTCATGTTTAAACTGACTCTTGTGTGGTTCTGTGAAACAGCGACGAGTCAAGCCAGCAGCAGCAGCAGCAGTAGTAGAAGTAGTAGTAGTAGAAGAAGAACAAGTAAGAGGGTTGCAAGCAAAGAAAGAAAGAAAGAAACAGATGCTGCGGGGATGGATGTCTATGGGATAAATGTTGTACACCTGCGTTACGGCTAAAAGAAGACCTTGACTTTTGGCGATTGAGGAATGGATTGAAAAAAATCAAACATGGCCGATTGATTTTCTAAAAGTTTGTTCAAGTCAACTCTGCTGCTGCTGCTGATGCTGCTACTACATTTCATTTAACTTTAGCTTGAAGAACACTTATCTTATGTTAAGTCTTATCTTAACTTTATTTATCTGTTGGTAGAAGTGCGAGCTTACAAAACGTGAAAGCGATGGGAGTTAAAATGTTCGACATGAAAAATACTGTGAACCGTAGCAAGTGCAACGGGCAAAACAGTATTTTGCGTATGTGAGATATATATAGCTAAAGCTGACAAATTGAGACATAGATAAATATTTAATCAGTGTTTAGGTTAACAAGCGGGCATTTCCAATAAAAATTTCATATCAGCATAGATGCTGGAAAACAACCTGGGAATGTACAAAAAGGAGTGTTCACACGAACTTATTCAGAGCAAGTTTCCAAGTTTATATCAAACGACTGTTGAAGTATTACCAAAAAAAATTTCATAAACTCGAATCAATAACCAGAAAATACTTTTACAAGATATGATGTAATGGTATTTAAAATGTCGCCCAGGCCGCTACAAGTTTACTGCCAGCTTTCAGCAGACGCATTTTTTTTGTTATGTTCAAATCACTAATAAAGTATCGTGACCATTGAAAGCAACACACACTTAGTTTCTTGTAAAAAACTCCCCCGGTGGTACGGTATCGTGATAATCGTTTGTAAATCATATTTGTAGACAAATAGTGCACATTATACTCACAAATGCCAACATTGCAAATTTGTTAATATTTACTGAATATTTTCTGGGTTAAAATGGAAAATTCTTTCCTTTGAATGATAAATATTGATCTTCTACTACTTAATGATGGCCTTTAAGAGTGTACTGAATTGTGTTTTATGGATTCGGTCCGAAAGGCAAAAAATCAAATTAAATGGATTATTGCACACGATGTAATAATAGCACTGCTGACGTCATGATTCATGAAAAAAGTCAACAAAGCAAATGAAGTGAGAGCTTCCGTCTTAGACAACGTCAACAGACAACAAGTCGTCTTAGACAACGTCACTTCCGTCTCGTTTCATCCTAGTCTAGAATTAGGATATGGGCTAAGTTGAGTATAGATAAGTAGACTATAGTGTACCAAGTACAGTAATACTTAATAATTAGAACTTAAATAAGTTTTCCGGAAAAATTCTATTGCCGCATACAACCAGACTTAACGCTATTCGAAACGTTGTAGAGCGATATGTTCTCTGGAGGAATATATAGTTACCAGTATTTTTGGGAACAGTTTTAATGCAGTATTGACAGTCCTAAAACGTTTCAGTTCGGCATAAATTAACAAACAGGGCCAAGTTGCTCCCTTGACAGCCACATGAGTGGCGTCACACAACCATTTCGAGTTATCGTGCAAGTCCTCTATAAAATAAGCTTGTTTTTGGACTTGCCACTCACTTTTAATGATGGAAAATGCCTCATTTCTGACATAAATTGCTCAATATAAAGAGCATTGTATTTGCTAACAGGTAATTTCCCCTTTTGCGAGTCAAACAAAAATATAGATCCAACATAAGCATTATATGATGTTTATATGCGTGTTTATATAATATTTATAAACAAAAACAACAAACCTAAACCATAATATACTAAAACATATAGTCGGGCGATGAACAAGACCATTGTCTCGTGTTGAGCATTTTTATAATGTTTTGCTATACTATGCTTAACCCATAGACTTAGTAACATAGAAATTCAACAGAAGTTGTTAGTATTCTATCATACTGCTCTCTACTCTCAGTACTGTAAAGAGTACCATGATTCTGCAGAGCTTAACTTATGTTATGTTAACTTAATTTACCTGTTGAATTATCTGACTCTATTGTTGCGTGCGGTTAGAATACTCTAAGCTCTTGTCGGCCGAAAGGTTTTAATATTACAACAGAAATAGTTTACAAGAAAGGGTTTTTATTATAGGTGCTGTACACTTTCTCAGTATTACGCATTATCAAGAACATAGTAATACCACTGCTTATAAGATATCTATTGAGTTGTAATTTAAAGTAGAAAGCTAATCTGTTCGTTTCGGTGATTTTCCCTATCTACCTCTATGCTCATTGGTAGAAGTGCGAGCTTATAAATATAAAACGTGAAACGATGGGAGTGAAAATGTTCGACAAGTAAATTCAAACTCTGACGTCTACTCTCGAAATTGAGTATGGAAAGCATGGTAGCGACACCACTAAACTGTAAAAGTGATACCATACTACACAAAGCCCACGAAGAATATCACTTTCGCGTCTCGTGCAAAAGTGGATCACACACTACGTCGATAAAGTTACGATACACAATTAAGTTTGGGAAAATCTTTGTCAGAAAATATGTCCGATTTATAACGACTATAGTAAATAATCTTTAATGACATTTTAACCTGCCTTTTACTTAAAACAAGAATAAATGGAAAATTGCTTTATCAAAAAAGACGATATTTTCTGGGAAATATCTACTGTCTGCCGTCAAAAAAGAAACGCAAATTTTGCGCAACTGAAACTCATTACTATGTAATTACTTGTGATATAAAACTGCTTGCCAATAAACAACAATGATACAGTATTACCATAAAAGAGGCGTCAAACCCCTAGAACTGTATGGATGTACAAGGTACCTGATTTTATGATGCAGCCAACATATTTAAGTGCACATGCGATTTTAACCGTAATAATGTTAAATTAAAAATAAATTAAATTTAAAAACTATAGTTTCTAAGCATTTATTTGGCTTATAACAAGCTATGTTGGCAGATATTGGAAAAATTATAGGAGCAATGCAAATGGCTCGGAAAAGGCAACATTAGGTATGACGCAAAAACGCATTGCGAGAATGATTTATTTCACTATTACCGGTCTTAAATGTGTTTGGTGAAGGGCCGATTTACGCACTTTCATTTAGGCGAGTGAAGAACAAAACAGAAACGTGTTCTCTCACACAATACCTTCTAAAAAAATTTTACACATGACATTGACGCAAATATGGAAACAGTTTTGCAATTACAAATTCATGACGGAAAGGGTGACCTTATCCTCTGCAGAAAAACCTGCGGTTTTGCACCATACTATGACAAAACCAACAGACATGCCGGTCACATAATCCATATTAAGACGCAAAATGTGCCATACATACAATTTTTAGTACATCCTTCAGTAGGAAACAACTTAAATACATTTATGTTTATTTATAAGCTTACTAGTAACTTAAGTAAACGTTAACGTTACTTTTGCTATCTTCGTGTCACAGAAAATCTGTCATGACAAACTAATTGAAACATTTCGTTCGCGCTGTTCTATGTTCATACAACAAACAATTCATTTAAATACAAATAAAAGTGATTTATTGCTACTATAAGTCATGCAGCGAAAGCGAATTCCCCAAAGGTTGAACCCCTCCCAATTTTTGGGTGGCAGATAATAATTTATATTGGGTTTCATGCAATCTTGCGCGTAACTGTCGATTGTTTTCCTCAAGCGAAGACATTCTAGGATCATTTAGTTTTGCTTCATCCGATGAAAGCTATAAAAAAAGATTCATAACGAAGATAGTGATCAAACGATACATGGTTACTTAGAAAACTATTTATGCTTAGAAACTCCAGTTAGTCATTAAATAATACAATGTTTTTACAACATCTAAAGCTCTTATCTTAAATTTTTTTATTTCCAGGTTTGAAAGCTAAAAAACGGGACCGAAACTGAGCTTTTTGTAAATATAATTCGGAAAACAGTTTCAGGATACATAATATTCGATCGCGAAAATCAACATAACTTGAACAAAAGAAAATTTTTTGTACAAACCAATTTTTATGTAAAAATTTAAATTCTGTAAAAAATTAACGCTCATTTGAAAATTACTTCCCAAAGTTAAAGGAAAATAATGAT